>NC_051189.1:94537945-94807945 GCF_015220075.1 Falco rusticolus
ACAAAAGCTATTAAACAACACTGTGAGCCTGGAGGCCACACATATGCTACAGCCCTGGAAATGTAAAGAAGTTCATTTGAATCGCTTAATAATGACCTTGACCTACCGAACAAGGTGTACTTATTGTCAACAATTCATCTCACTCTTGACCCTGGCAAAATGCCTAACCCTTGAATACTTACAGTGGGGAAGGAATAGCTTGGGTTTTGGGTTGGTTTTTTTTTTCTTTTTTTTTTTTTCCCCTAGTGAAATGGGCCAATTTTTTTCCCGGTTTAGCAAAATCTGGAACACAGATCATTAGAATGCTTTTGGCAGCTAATTTGAACATCAGTGACTCAACTTTGAGAAGGAAGCCTTTTTCTGCCCTAAAGAATCTCAGAGAGTTTTCAGACTACAGTAATTGAAAAATCCCTAAACACTCACTCACAGAGGAGATACACATTACTGCAGGAACAGTCTACAAATTGTAAAGTATTCAATTTACATTCTCAGTACCTCAGGGCAGTTGTGAAGAATTTATATCTTCAGAAACCTTTGAACTAACAAAAGATAACATTTCACAGCAAAGTCTACTTGCATAAAAGTTTTTTAACTCCCTTCATTCTTATTCCGAAGGAAGTCTTTTGCACTTCTGGAACCAAGGCTCAACACAGGTATCTGAGATGTTAAAAAGGAGCTGAAGATGGAAATAGAGGTGTTAAAAAAAATTTAATGGACATACTGCATCTCATTTAGAACATGAGTTCATTATTCACCAGTCCACACATGATGTATTCTTGCTCTGAACTTGATGTCTTTTTAAATGATACTTCGGTTTGATCAATGTGCAGAGATTCTTAGTTATATTAAGGCCCTTTATGCAAAGGGCTTTATAATGTGTAGGTAATGGGCACAGCTACACCCTGGGTGAGGACAAGAGGACCTTCTTTCTTCCCTGTGTGCATCAGCTGGGGCAGTGCCCAGTGCCACATATAACGCAGTCTACGGGGTACGTCATCCCTCTGTTTACACTGAGTCTTCATCTGCTTGGAGACACTGCATTTAAAAATGAATTTTGATGAGACTCAGACCTGACATTTTGTAAAACTGAAAAGAAAGTCCTTCCCTTTAAGAAGTGAAACACTTTTTTTCTTTGTTTTGTTTTAAATAGGGTCACTTCATAGATTGTATCACGTGGATCTCTATCAGCAAGCCAACATTTTCAGAGGTTCCATTGAGAACCACACTTTTGTGTATTTATTTAGGACCAAAGAACCTCAGTGGATTCATGGAATAGCAGGCAACTTAAACAGTGTACTTTAAGTCACACAGAAGTCAGAGTTAACATCTGACAGGCACTTGAGTGTACCAAGAAGAAGACAGAGACTGCCAAGTCATTAGGGTTCAGGCTCATAGAATCAGGCTCCGTCTGTGTAAAGAAAATTGGTAATAGAAACAGGCACCACATTTGCTAGCTAGGAAATGATCTTTCTCTTCCTCTGCCCCTTTGCTTGATCAAAGAACACTCAGTATAATTACCCATCTAATGACATCCTTTTGCTTTGACTTTTTTTAAATTTCTATGGAAAAAAGAGAAGGGAGGAAGGACACAAAAAAATTGCATCAAGCCAACCCTAAATCTGTGATTACCATATTCATGTCCAACACTAAGCATTATGTGGAAACATTAATGAAAGTTTTAAAATGCAATCATTGGTTAAAGTTTTTTCCCCTTCTCTATAAAGAAATTGATAAATGTTTCTATTAACTAATAACGCGGGAATCAACAGTCTTATAAAACCGGTTTATTCAGCCCAGAAAATTAGGCAATCCATCATGACTGATTTGCTCACATTTTCCCCTGCAAATAAGTGAGATGAAAACTTTAAAACCAATAAGATAATGCACTTAACAAATTCAGCTGAGAGAGATGGATAAACTAAGATGCCACTGGCATCAGTTAAGGAAAATCTGTCGTGTTTCCAATTATTTGAGCAGATTTTGTATCCCAATTTGCTGCCAGACTGGCTGCATCCCCCACTCCCCTCTTTCAAACCAAATCATCTGATCTTAAATCAGAACAAGCTCATCATATCACACTATGGAAGGCCAACAGGGGATAAATGACACCAGATGTTATATGAGTTTTCTTTTAGGCTTTCATTTCAGACTTACTGCATTCCCCATGCTGCTTTTTACTTGTCAAAAACTAAAATGTGCTTTGATAGATAACAACCCTATTTTCTTCACTGCCTGAGCTTAGAGAATACCATTAAGTATTGATATTGATGGTGCTTAACTGGGGAATGCAACCTGGGACTGCAGAAAGCAGGATCCTGGGATCCTGAGGTATCTTTCAGTCCCGCAGATACATTTTCTGTTAGTCCCAGGGTTTTTCTGTTGTTGCTGCTGGGGGTGGCGTCAGGATACATGCTGTGTGATTTTACAACACAAAATGTGAGCGCACAGACAGACAGGAAGAGCAAGGAGGGGCAGGCACACTCGGAATCATAACTCTTAGGCCCATCTGCTGCTGCTGTCTGAGCTGCTGAGGGAGCTGATATCATACTGAAAGACTAACAATGAACTTCGGAAGCTGAACTGAGGCGTGCTGATGCAAAATCCAAGGCACATCATTTTCATTTGCTTTGCTTATGGTCTTCTGGAGTCATTGTCTGTCCAGGCTGGTAGGGAGAGGCTGGAAAATGGCAGAAACAAAGAACAGCACACGCTGCTCAACATCAGTGGGAGAATCAGGCGTTCACGGTAGACAACACGCATGGCTGTTTGTGCCTGCAGGCTGCACGGTACCCCACCAGCCCAGGTCTGAAGGGAGAAGCTGCTCTGTAAGGGAGAAACCTGATGATCCTGCCAAGGTGTGTGGAGCCTTTTAAAAGCCAGCTTGGCCATATACAATGGACTGACTGTGTTCCCAGCCTTAAAATGGTTGGATGGTGCTGCAAAGGACCTGATGAAATGAAAATGTGAACAACTTTGGCACAGGGCAAAAAAATAAATTAAAAAATAGATTAGACTCAATCACTAAGGAAAAAGCCACTGCTTTCTATAGTGTCAAAATGATTTTTAACAGCATTTTAAAGCTACACTAGCCTTTCGTAATTGCCACAAATATTTTCTTAAGAAAATACCTAAGTAGTGAATGCACTTTTAAGTCTTAAACCCGCAGTGGCTGGTGACATCACATCATAGTGGTGCTTCACATGCAGATGATATAATTGTCTCCCAGCTGGCTGAGTGTGTGTTTGTATGGAGGCACCACCATGGCTTCCAGTACCTTAGTCTAGTGCCTGGGAGTAGCTTGCTCATCTCATGGGTGGCAGTAGGAGGCGGCATCTTAACCTCATTGACTTTCCTTCCAATACACCCTGCAGATGCAGTGAGGGAGCATATTCACATATACTTTGGCTGCAGCTGCTGGCAAGCAGCTTGCTCCAAGGTGCACTGAAGTCAACAGGGTTAAGCTTCAGGAGCAAAAGGAGAAAGTAAGAGTATGGTCAGCGTGAGTCACAGCAGCAGAGGCTCTCCTTTTGCAGGTCAGAAACGCTCAATCACCGACTCTGAAGCAGAATTCAACTCCATCTAAACACCACAACTTTCCTCCCTCCCTCAACACTTTCTGCTGCCGTGGTGCTCTGCTGCTGCCTGTGCATTTCTGCCTGCCATCATGATTCCACTTACTTCCACTGATAGGATCACCTTTGCAACTCATGCAACATACGCTTGGTGAATAAAATGCACCAATAAGCCAGCAGCTGTCAGAAACCATGACTTATAGCATTAAACAGCATCAGTTTGGTTTGGCTGTCACTCTGCAATATCTACATAGCACAGCATCACTTGATACTAAGAATGAGCTGGCCCCAGCTCCTATCCCAGCAAACCTTTACAGGAAAGTAGAAATCCTCGCCAACTGACTTGTGCAATGAAGTGATAGTGCAGAACACCCAGGGTACAGGGAAGGGGGCTGGCAGCAGGTACATTGGTGTGTTTAGGGCTCTATCTGTCTAGAGATCAGTGCCCTTCTGAGCCTGCTTTCACTCAAAGAGCTAGGCAAAACACAGTGTGAAGAAAGGAGCCAGCAACAACTCTTAAGTCTGGATGACAACAAGAGAAACATCACTGAATATCTCACAACAAAGTTGTGCCAGATTTGCCTCACCTGTAGCCACTTGTACCACTGTATCACATCTGGATTTCCAGAAGTGGTAAGCGAGACTTTGAGTTGGTATCTTAATGCTCCCTTCCTTACAAAATTCCGTTTGAGAACAAGCATCGTATCACTTGCTTGTCCAATCTCCAAGTGTATTTTATGTCTTTCATAGTAAACTAGCAGAATAGGGTAGAAGGTGATAAGCTGATTACTAAACTCAAAGCAACTAACAGTGGGAGTTCTTCAAGCAAAATGATAACAAAATCCATCATATATTCAAACTATTGCCCCCCAAAAGATGATGGAGTAAACTTTTCATCTTTTCTAAATATCTGATTACTATAAATGCAATCAGATATGCTAGTTAGCAGATGAAAGATCTCTCATCCTCCCATGCTCTTTTTCAATGCTAATTTATCTTCCTTTCCCTGACTATGCTTTGTGGAAGAGGGATCGGTTGCTGCTTTGGGATCCTTGGGCACAAGAGAAAGAGCCTATGACTTAGCAATCCTCTAGCACTATCAGGAAGGGTCAGCCCTACAGTCACCAGAAATATAAGGCCTGTGGCCCCCTGGCACACAAGCTGAGTGTGGTTTGAAATGGGCCGTGGGGGGTAGAGACCTCAAGGGTGCCAGCTCTGCTACCCCTCTGGGTCAGAACAGAACCAAATGGGCTTGGAAATGTGTTGTCCTGCACACAGGCACTCAGTGCTTTCAGTCGATTGGAGCTGGGCTCTCTCGGAACCTCTGGAGGTCCTTCCTGTAAGGGTTTTCTCTGTATGTGAATTCCTCTAGCAGAAACTTTTGCCCAAGCCGAAGATTTTAAATAAAATTGGAAAAACACCTGTGAAAAGTGTTTCTGAAACCTCTGTTGGTGGACAGCCACCCTGGAAAGCTTGTTCCTCAAACGAGGAAAGAAAAACAGCCCCCATGACAGTATGAAATCAAAGCACTTTGAGCAACAGCAGCAAATGCTGACAAGAAACTGCTCTCAACCAAACTCCAGGCTGAATATTACAAGCAGAAATTAGGCAGCTAACACTTTGGCATGACCAATCGATTTAAGAAAATCAACACTCTGCTGACATGTAAGTCATGAAACAGGAGCAAAATAATCAAATCAATGACTTCTTTCGCTGTATGATATTCAGCGCAACTAAAACCCACCCATCACTTGCTTAGGCCACCAATACAGTAAAATTTCCATGTTCTGTCACTGGCCTGCCTGTGGAAGCAAGCTCCTAATTTAATTATTGCATACCCTCTGCTCTTATTGCAGAGCTATTTCCTTTTACATTTGCTCTGATCTAAGACACGCCATTTCCTGGACTGAAGATAAAAGAAACAACATTGAAATACCCCCAGTAGTAACCCTCTAAAAATAAAAGTCTGGGAATTAACAGCAGATGCATAGGTATCTCTGGAGATCACAGGAGCAACCCGGAATTTCCCACTGTACAATTGTATGAATATTTGCCTTCTCGTATCTTTCCAGTTGAGAATGAGGCAGCCAAGTAACGGGATTTGAATGCATATTGGCTTGCTGCCTCTGCTGTTTTGATTTGCAGAGTGGCCAAGCAGAACACAATTAGTGGTTATTGACACCTTTACAGGAAGCACTCATAAGGGAAATGGGAAATTGAAAATGTCCTTTAAAAGATGGAAGCAAAATACTGTATCAAAGCTTGCTGGTAAATAAGACGAGCCCAGAAAAGTGCTCAGTCAGAATATTTGTATTTCTGTATCATTTAGGAAAATCCTATTATGGCTTTAGCCACAGAGACATCCCTGGTGTGCAAGATAGAGGCAGTTCATAAAATACATAGCATTTTCAGCTTGAAAATAGGGCAACCTATTGCTTTCTGTAGATGGCTATGTTACACCCCAGTTCCCATCAATAGAACATAATCTCATTGCAGCAGGCAATACTCAATATCAATGAAACACTGGTATTGTAGGTATTTGCAGACTGCCAGTACCTAAAGGACAGAAAGACTTTGTGTTTTTACAAGGGCCAATATCTCTGCAACACATTTATGAAACAAGGCAGCACACCAAGGAGGCAAACGAGTTACATGCATGTGTCCACAGAGCTGTCTGCAGGCGTTTCCTTGTTCTTTCTCCCCTCTCTCTCTTTTCTGATACTTTGCACCGTCCCTACCTTACACTCTCTAAGTTTCACTAGCAATGTCAGTTATGCAATTAGTCCCCTGCCAATTAATGCCAAATTAGATGCCTGCTGTCAGTGCTCCCTAGCACTGACGGAGTGTATGGTAATAATCTGTAACCAGGATAATGCTCTAAGGAGTCTGCATTGTTCTCTGGAAAGGAAAAAAAAAAAAAAAAAGGGGGAGAAGAAAGAAAAAGAGAAAGAAAAAGTATGTTGCACGTTCACTTAAGCCATCAGCAGTCAGTGCAAAAATAAAATAAGTTTTGTTGTGCAGTTATCCCAATGATTAAAATATAATAGGCTAATGAGATTACAAAGCTGATTGTGAACAAGACCAATTGTGTTAATTGGAGACTCCTGAATGGCAATTTGAGCTGCTGCCGCTGCTGAGTTTTGAAATATAATCAGTTTTACTAATTTTATCTGATTTCTTAATGAAGCTTGCCTTGAGCAATTGTTCTATGTGTTCTTTAGCAAACAGCGTGTGTCATAACTGCTGACATTAATCTTGATTACTTTAGTTAAAATAAATAGTTATACTTGGGCGGCTTTCAGAAAATACATCAGAGCAAATGTAATGTTGGGAAGGGATGGGGGTTTACTTATATTTGTTGTTTTTTCTATATTGTATTTGCAAAGTCCCAACTGTGAAACATCTTTCTTGTGTGACCGGATCCCTTTCAGGCTCCCCTGTCTTTTGCCCACCCTTCAGAAGGCATTTTTGCCTTCCACAGAAGGAGGGATAAAGACAGTATCATTATTACAGAAAAATCTTTATGAAGAGGAAAAAAAACCACACCACCAACAAAACCCATCTCAGAAAAAAAATACTACAAAGTGCTTTTTCATGCATGAATCTCAAAGTTGGCACACACATTCTCACCACCTCATGCTCCAGCTGCCAGTACTAACACTCAAGCCTTATAGAAATGCTCTCTCTCATATAGCTTATTTATTTTTATGGAGGATTAATATACTTAGGATGGCTCTTTGGAGCTTTCATAGTGCATTTGATGGGATGCTGTACCATATTGCTGCTTACAAAGGGACACATAAACATTAACAAAAATAAACAGTAGAAAAGGGGAAATGGGAATCTAAGTGCAGTCTGAATTAATGGTAAACATAGCTAGAGATTGTTCATATTTCAGAACTCCTATTCTATTATGGCCTTGCCTTTACAAGGATAATCCCTTCATAATTAAGATAATGGCTAACTAGCCTGATAGGTATTATACATCTTTTTGAGCCAATACGCCTACATGACAACATAATTTGCATGTACTTATTGCTGGACTATAAAATCTGTGGATTTTATATGTAGTTGCATTGATTAGGTACTTGGATGATAAATAGAAACCATTTTGGGAAAGATGATATAAGACATATTAAACATTTATTTCACCCTCTCTTTATAGCCAGCACTGGTTTGGTAAATTAAAAGTGTTTAGTCTGGCCTGGATAGTAATCTATGTCCAATTAGGACCTAAATATGTGCAATAGACTAGCTTTTAATCCATATGCATGTAGCAATTTCTTTAGTTATGGGTTTTTAGAAAGAGTGGCCAAGTTTTTTATCTAAGACACAGTATTCTGGAACAGAGGAAGGTCACGAGCAGCAGTGCAAGCACAGAGAGAAGCCTCAACACAGCACTCCTGAGGGCTGCGCTGAGTATCAAATAGTGGCATTTTCTACTCACAGATACAATGGGGAAAGAAGGAAAGTCTGGATTTCCTACTCAGAATCTGCCTTCTCAGTGCTTGAATGCACTACTGCTTGAAACACTGCAGTGAGATGTCAGCTTTTTATGGGCAGCTCTGACTTTTATGGAGGAGCTGATGCCTGACATATGGTGTTTTCACTCCCTGTCCCTGAAAAGTATTGCCTTTTATTTAAAATTCCTTTCTGTCCTGCTTAAAAATCGAGCTCGAAATTTTGGGGAGAAAACACCCCAAACATAAGATGTTTCCACAACAACCCTTCTTTGAAATAATCATAATTCACAACCATGATTCATAACTGTTATTCAGACCCTCACCTCGAACGGCAGTGTCCCCATTAGCCTGGGTCCCTCAGATGTCAAACAACCTTTTTCAGACACGTTTTAAGTCTCCAGTGAGTAGGCTTGTGGCTTCTTCAGAAGATCTGCTTCACTCAGTGAGTAAAAAACATGTGAAATTGAATTTTTGTGTTTTCACTTCTTCTTAATAAATATAAAAATTTATACTTAATGAGAATCTACTTTTACCCCTCTCTGCCTTCCTTAATGAGAGCTAATTGAATAGAACAATCTTCATTTGGCAGGACACATCACGAGGGCTTGTCTATACTTAGAAATTTACTGAGATAACTAATCTAAAATGGTTGAGAAATATCCCTACAGCTTTCTGCCCAAATAGCTGTTCCAGAGCAATTATTTCAAATGAGCTATTTTTGTAAATTTTCAAGTGTATACAAGTCTCAAATCTAATATCTAGCTGGCATTACATACCCAGCTAGTTTTTATGGATCAACTTACTTGATCTGGTGAGTAAGTCACACTGTAGTAGCAAAAAATATACTAACGCTGGCTCTGATTTGCCTTTATGCTAATGCATGACACTTTAAAAAAAGAGCATTAATGCCAATGATAATTTGGCTATATATGACCTGGATATCAATTCCACACTACCAGCTGCAAATTCCTAGCCCCAAATACTTTTAAAGGTACCATACAGGCTACTTTGTAATAAAATTTTTCACCTTTTCACTTCCCATTAGGACTGAATAATTTATTTCTCAAGTGCTTTCCCTGTAATTTGCAGACAGCTAGGCTGCTGTAACTTTCAAAGGTACATTAGTGTGTGATAAGCCCTATTCTGGGTCCTTGCTGTGCTCAGTGCAAGAATGGCCACCAAGTTTCAAAGCTGACAAGTATTTCTTTGGGGTCTGGCAGCACACCAAAACGGCTGCCTCCGCTAAAACAGCCTGGTTTCAGCAGACATGGGTTGATCCTTTCTTTTTATGCGCGAGAACCATTTCCCTCAGCATGACCACTGCTTTAATCTTGTATTTTAAACATAAACAGAATGACAGATTTTACAGCATAATCTGGTAGGCACAGCAGCCTTTTAGAAGGATGAATCATTAACCTAGAAGCTATGTTTAAGTAAAAAGGACAGACAACAAGAAAGGCGGGAGAGATTGGTTTTGTTCATGATTTAACACACAACTGTGATCCATCCGCCTCTAAAATGCATTGCTGGAAAAGAAATAAACCTCACTATAAGCAGGGCAGGAAAAAGTGGCAATACAAAAGAGCTTGAGGAGCACAGGGAGAGAGAGGAAGGAAAAATGAATTTTAAATTTTTCTTTCCTGCTGCATTTTTTAAACGTAACACATACTTTTATGGTGGTAATGTTCTTGTTGCCGTACTGGTGTAAAGAGACAGCAGAGAAGGCAGGCATGTTGAGAAAGGCAATGCCTCTCATTAGACCAACTGATACAAGTGGAATAAAACAGAGGAGAGGAAATACAGATGTATTGTTTTGCCTTGTATTCAAGTCAAGCAGTTTAAAAGAAACTTCCATTCTATTGCAACACTAGGTCACTTTTGTTTAGAGGATAACTAGATTGCAATAAACGTTGATATATTAATCAATTTGCAGAGGGAGAGCTGCTGGGACAGTTTCTCATTTATACTACTGTCCCTTTTGTATCAGGCATGGCAGATTAAATGTAATTTACACCCTTGTTTAAGTTTATTTTACATTGCTATGTTATTAGTGTAAATAAGAATCAGACCCTCTGCTCTTAAACTACTCCCAAAGGTGGCTTAAATAATAGAGACCCAAATGTGAAACCGATACTACTAATTCATTATCTTCTTTGTCTTAACAGAATAAATTTTGCTCTCATTTATATAAATGTATGTGTAAATGTACTGACATCACAGGTACATAGGCGGAGCAGGAGAGTCTGTGCTAGCATTGCTATAATTACAGCATTTATTCTTGTTCATCATGTGTACACATGTAGCTTTCCTTCTTGATTATAAGGAGGATGTTAGATTGAGCCATTATTAACTTTAATGTTTTGTTTGTGGGTTGCATTTTCAAATTTGACCCCTTAGGAAGACATCATGGAAAAAAATAAGCCTTTAAACTTGTGGTTAGTGTTGGTACGGTCTTGAGAAATATATTTTCCGATGTATGACTTAAATCCTTTGTGTAACTTGAACTTGTGCTGCCCAATTGTTCACTGCAGTTGGTGTTCCCAAATGCATATGCAACCCATGTGATCAGCAGGTTTTTTTCAGCCATTTCCTGGGAATTGTTTTATACACCTGAGTCACCAGAAATGACTGAACTAAATCAAAGTAGGGCGAAAGTGAGGTCATCCAGTTGGATGGGTGGCTGTTATCATGTGTCCTAATATACTTTGGTGATGCAGTGATAGGCCGTGTTACTGTGACAAGATGCATCAAAAGGAAATGAGGCATGTCTGAAGGCAGTTCATGCCACCAGGAAAGCTTAGGTATGGCCAAGTGCATGCTTGTACATGGAGCTATCTGAGGAGACATCCATGGCCATCTATAAATGGCATCCTGCTGACCTGCCTGTGATGGAGGACATCATCAGCTGGGTTTCTCGTTTGCTTGAGGGAATGAGCAGTAACTCTTTTTTCTATTCTTCATTCAAACTAAGGCATTTGTAAACAAGAAGCAAACTCATACCAGATGGGATCTTACTTTTTATAATGCAAAGACAAAACTGTTATTTAATCCTTCCAAACAGATTTACTATGTCAGGCATCTCTTCTGTTGCTAATAGTAGGAACTCAAGAATTTGGGGGTTTCCTCCCCTCATCCCAGAATGCAGAGTGACTTATCTCCCAGTTCTTATAACTCCTTTTACACCCACAAAGCTGAAGCTACAGATGAATCAATCATGTGCTGGGCATTAGAAGCCTCTCACAGAAGACATGCATGCCTCTACCTTCCTCTCCTCCTTCAAGCCACCTCTACACATAAGAAAAAAGGTCGCACTACGATCCCTTCCTTTAATTCTTCACAGGTATTTTTTTTTAATGCTGTCACACCTGCACTTCTGAGATGCTTTACTAACCTTTTTCTTTTTACCCTTAATTTCTCAAGCATATCTGCTGAAAACAGACAGTTGTTAATTTTCCAGGCAATATTTACTTATGTCATATAGACTACATTCAGATTTCTCTTTCAAGAAGAAAACATTGCCTCAAACCGCACATACATGTAGGTAAGGCACCTTTGCTATATTTAGATTATTTTTTTTATAGCTGGGATTTACATCTTCCTGTATTGTTTTTATACTGCTGTTTCTTTTTATTAGGGTTTTTTAACATATTTTTCTTGCATGGCTATGGCTTTCTCTGTAAGCCTTGAAAATATAAGTGAAGCTTTTCATACAACAAATAAGAATTATCTGATTTCAGAAAACGAAAGGACAAAAAAAAAAAAACCCAAAAGATTAAGGTGGGGTTAAAGGCTACAATTTGCCTATAAATGCAGTCTAGCACTTACACAGGCACGTAGTTTTAACTATATGAATATTCCCGCTGAAATCTAGGACAGGGAACTGTATTTAGAACAGGTTTTAAACACTCTTCTGACCAACTGGGGTTGTAACAAGTTTTGCGTTCAAGCATAACACTATTAACAACCACGAGGAAGGAAAAAAAAAAAAAAAAAAAAAAAAAAAAAAGAAAAGTAGGCTAAAGTGTTATCCCGGGTTGCCTGTCGAGTGATTTTGTTCCTGATGCCTTCCCTTAGCTGGACAAATAGTAGTGCCACAGGAGCTCACTGGGCATCCCGAGGTTGTGGGACAGCCACTTCTGAACATGAGAGCAAAGGCTGCTCTGCCTTAGCTCACTGCGTGGACAGGACCTGAAGCGCTAGAAAACAGACGGAGATGTTAGACCTCGGTAATTCAGGTTTGTGGGAGAGTGCAGTCACTCTCAGTCGGGCTGCTTTTTTACCTTCCTTCTCCAGAATTAAATCAAAACTGACAGAGTAAGGAGAAGATTAACACATTTGGAGTTTGGGAGCAGAAAGACTGACTCATTCTTGTTTATAATTCTTGCCTGGTTTGTGATTTGGAACAGAAGAAAAGTATCCAGCTACATTTTTCAAGCACATGCCAAGCATGAAGCGTTGCCGGGCTTCAACCTTCCTCGTGACATCATCTGAAAGGCTACATAACTCCCTGCAGAAAAATATTGACAGAGATCATAGCAGCTTGCTTCAGCAGCAGAAATCTTTTTGCTGTCCTCTATACACTTGCATTTGGGGGAGGGTTTATGATTATTATCTAACTGGGGGTATGGAAAAGTTCAAAGGCAGTTTGTAAATGAACAGGGAGGATAGCTGGGTAGAGACATTAAAACAAAGGTGTGATCTAGTGGCAAAATAAAAAGCAAGAGCTTTCTCTAGGCTCCAGGTCCCAAAGTCCTTAATCTTTCTACCAGAAGAATTTGCGATCTTGTGGAAAACTAACAAAAAATAAAGAGATCTCTTTCCTTCTCCCAATAACCAGTGATCATAAACGATCTGTCAAAAATAGCATCTCAGCGCTGCACAGACCTACTTGATCCCTGTGTGTTGAAAAATATTTATATATTTCACCACTGCTAACCTAGTTCAGATAGTTTGTGGACCTAGCTTGATTATTTTCACCTTGTGGAACAACAAAGTTGTTAATTTAATTCTAATTCAAACTTTTGCCTTACTGCTAATGCACATATTGGGAGAACACCTTTTAGCTTTCAGATTTCAAACCAAATGTAATAATTGTCATGTCTTCCTGAGAGGGAAAAGCTGAATCCACATATTTCCTACGTTATTTCTTCTGTGTAATTTCTTTTGATTTAAAGAAAGATTGCAGTAAGAGAAACTAATGCAAATTCTGTTGTCTTTTGACAAATAGAGTAATCTTGTATTTTCAGACTACAACTTCCAGACCTGAAGACTTCAAGCATTAGAAAAAAACTTGTATTTTTATTACTGTGCCTTGTCTTGTCTCTATCCTTTTAGTTCTTCAACGCCACATGGTTTTAAACAGTGCTAGTCTCAATCTGAGGTTTTTAAAACAAGTCAAAACATCAATCTTGTGGCATCACTAGTAAAGAAATATAAACTCAAGTCTGCATTTTTTACATCAGTTTGCAACTTCTGGCTGCAGAAATTTTCTTTTCAGGAAGCTGCTGGTTTTGGCTGGGATAGAGTTAATTTTATTCATAGTAGCTAGTGTGGGGCTATGGCTTGGATTTGTGCTGAAAAGTGTGTTGATAACACAGGGATGTTTTAGTTATTGCAGAGCAGCTTGCACAGCATCACAGCCTTTTCTGCTTCTCACTTCACTCCACCAGCGAGCAGGCTGGGGGAGCACAAGAAGTTCAGAGGGGACACAGCTGGGACACCTGAGAGCTGACCCCAACTGACCAAAGGAAATTTCACAATCACAGAACAGTCAGGGTTGGAAGGGACCTCTGGAGAGCATCTACCCAACCCCTGCTAAAGGGGGTCTGCTCAGGGTCTCCCAGGGCAGGCTGCACAGAGCCGCGTCCAGGCGGGTATGGGATGTCTCCATAGCAGGAAACCCCACAGCCTCTCTGGGCAGCCTGTCCCAGGGCTCTGGCACCCTCTAGGTAGAGAACTTTTCCCACATATTCAGATGGAACTTCTTGTGTTGCAGTTTGTGCCCGTTGCCCCTGTCCTGTCGCTGGGTACCACTGAAAGAAGCCTAGTCCCATCCTCTTGGTACTCGGTCTTAAAATATTTGTAGAGGTATTTGTAGACATATTTGTAGATAAGATCCCCTCTCAGTCTTCTCTTCTCCAGGCTGAACAGGCCCAGCTCTCCCAGCCTTTCCTCATCAGGGAGATGCTCCAGCCCCCTCACCATCTTCATAGCCCTATTCCATACCATATGATGTCATGGCCAGCATATAAAGCTGGGGGAGAAGAAGGAATGGGGGGACACAGATTCAGAGTGATGGGGTTTGTCTTCCCAAGTAGCCGTTAGGTGTGATGGAGCCCGGCTTCCCTGGGGATGGCTGAACACCCACCTGCCCATGGGCAGTGGTAGATTAATACCTTGTCCTGTTTTGCTTGTGTGCAGCTTTTGCTTTATGATTTAAACAGTCTTTATCTCAACCCACGAGTTTTCTCACTTCTACCCTTCCAATTCTGTGCCCCATCCCACCGGGGGGGAGCAAGTGGCTGCGTGGGGCTTAGCTGTCAGCTGAGGTTAAACCACGACAGGGAATTACAATTTTTTTTCTTTAATTTCAAAGTATTCAGTTAGTTCTTTCTAATGGATACTGCAATCAACATTAGAAACCAACTGGAAGTAAAATAAAGAGCTTGGGTTTGTCTTTCAATGATTATGCATATAGTAGATAAAAAAGGTTGAGCTCTACCACTTTGAAAGCCTTGATGGAGATTATGAACAGAAACAGTTGGTTTAACTATATCATTATACTGTTTCTTTTATTTAATATGCTTGATTGAAATGAAAAAAATCTGGTTTAAGTACATAAATTTCTCCTCCTGTACATCTATTAATTTTAAGATAGATTTACATACCTAGTAAGAACTATTATAAATTGTTTTTCCCTGCAGTTGTAGAGATGTTGTGAGTTCCACAAAAACAGTTTTTATCACAAACATCAAAGAAAAACTAGTATGCACCTAATGAAAAAGAGGTACAGCACTCACTGTATTCTAATATTATGTGAAGTTAAAAAATGAGAAATTTATACTGTATTAAACTAAAAAGCTGGCTAATTGAATGGGCAAAGATACAAAATATCCTTCTGATCAGCAACAAATACATGAAGCAGGCAGCTTACTTCCTAGGATGTGTTTAGCCACGTATTTTACAGCTTACCAACCAAAAGCTTCCCGAGAAAGGGAAAGCTTTCTAAACTGTACCAGAAAAGGACAAATGCTAACAAAAGTCACAGATAACTTAAACCAAGTTAACCTCATTGGTTAAAACAAAGAATTTAAATGCTCGAGAATTAAATCAAATCAATGAAAGCTTTGGGTTTCTACACACATTTCACACGTATCACAGTGAGACCCTGGCACATGCCTGCCACACCAACAGTGGTCATCCATGCCTGTTGTTGCTTTGGAGCTCTCTTCTGGTAATCTGCTTCGACAGGTTCCCCTGCCAACAGGATGGTTTAGCTCTGGGCCACAGCTGGATTTTACCCATAATGTTTAAGGGATGCGCAATCCCAGAGGTTTGAAAAATGTGTCGTACCTAAATGCTTGCCAAGTTGCTACTAGTAGTTCGTGAGCCACTCTGGGACGGTATGTGGCACAGGCCTGGGAGCAGCACTGCTACCATGGCTGCTGGTACCCAGAGGATGCCAGCTCCGCATGACAGTGACCTGCCTCCTGCCCTCAGAGCAGAGCAAGGTGGCAACTTCATTTTCTCCCAGGGTCTGCAGTGACCAGTCTTATAAAGATGACCGTGAACTTCAGGTTCAGAGCTGTCAGCTGGACCTCTCATGCTCCTTGCAACAAGGAGGTCCCTGCCCATTCCTGCCCAGGATCTCCTCATATCTGGATGGGGATGGCAGTCAGTATTACAAACAACCACCAACAGGCTTTTGCTTTGACAATAACTCTCAGCAATATTTACCCTTTCTCCAATACTTCTTTCTCACAGGGAGTGGCCTGCAATGGCTACATCAAGGTTTGTTTGGAGATAAGAGTGTCCCCTGATCTCCTGCCCCTCTTCTGTTTCAAGCCAGCCACTGTGCTGCAAGTTGAATTTCTCTAGCAAAGAGTATGACCCACCAGTAATAAAGTTTACCATGTGGTAGTTCTGGGGGAGATAAAGAGACAATTTCTTTGATCTCTAAATGTGTAACCTGCAATGTGGTGATGGTGAGTCATTTGGCATTTCCTTTTTACTAGAAACCCACCAGTTCCAACTTTTAACTCATTGTCTGTCTTGCTAGGATTGAAACCTGAGCAAGTGAAACACAGTTCAGAGCTCACAAAAGCCTCCAGTCAAGGGGCAGGCTTGATAGCTGGTCGCACAAGAGAAGAAATCTATCTGGTTTTATTTCTGGTAAAAGAAGTCATTTTTTGAGAAATTGGATCTATAAAACTGCAGGGCATGATACAACGGTAATAAATGCATAGAAGCTTTCATATTTATTAATTGCACATATTATAAGATAGAAACCAGCCAGAGTAGTTTTCTAAATCGGGATCAGAATTTTTTAAAGCAGCAGCTCTTTTAGCTGCAGCTACTCATACAAAACCCACCAGTGAGGTTTCTGAGTATCGGGAGACTGAGTACTGAATTAGTATTCGAGAAAAGGCAAACAAGACTATCATGTGAAGTGCACAGCTCCTTAAAATTACCTTGTTCATATGTCCCAAGATGGACATTAAAAACAAAAACAAAGCAAGAAGTGACACTTTCTAAAGTCTTGCCCCAAACCAGTCAATAAAAAGCAACTTCTAGAGATCACTTTCTCAGAAATTATTTGCAAGCTTCCATTTAGTGTTCTGAAACATGAATGGTAAGTGGCAAGAAACTGCTGTTATTTCCAGCTTAGAAAGCAGAAATTCAGGCACAGAAATTTTATGTATTTTCTTCAGAACTCACAGAGGACTTGGGAATACAACCCCTGTCTTTAGCCTCAAGATCCTTCATCCATTCTCCAGAAATGGGAGACGTTACTGTAATGACTGTATCGTTTTCCTTTCAGTGGGGGGTGAGTTTCCTACCACCCTATTTTCTTGATATTGAATCTTTGATCTTTCTTGTCAAACTGCCTCTTGGGGCTGTCAACAGGGCATTTAAAAAACAAAATGTGTAAAGGAAAAGCTATGCCACATAGCAGGTATGAAACAATTCTAAGGATTGGTGCAAATATTAAAACATGCCTCCTACATTTAACCTGGCATTTTTCTGCTACACTGGCCAGTGGCATTTCATTGTTTCCTACAAAACTACAAAGGGATACTTACATTTTTCCTTTTGCTTTTATTCCAATAATTAGTCACGACTGACATTTAAAAGCATGCAGGGTGAGACACCCCCATGCATTTTCTTTTGACATTCCTCGAATTAGGCTCAGTGCTAAATGAAAACATTTTCCTGCTCTCTTCCTCTACATTTTTAAATGAATGTCATCCAAATGGTATTGCCATTCAAATGCTACAGTGAAATTCCTTGCATGCTGATAGTGCAGCGTGGGAATCTCTAAAATTGTCCCCCGTAGGTTCGAATTCAGCCCCTGAAGGTTCACTTGAGCTTAATTTCACTAATCACACGGGGACAGTTATTTTTTGCTCTCGCTCAGCTTCTCTTTCACATGCGAGCACACACACCATACACACACACACACTCACGCTGCATCCCTCCCGTTCTGTTGCACTTAAGTCCAGATTAGCTCTGACCATCCCTGCACGCACGCGGAGAGCGACACAACACCGCGGTGCCTAAGACCATAGGTGGGTCGTTTGCTTCAAGCCAATTTATTCACATTTGCAATGGTAAGATTGATTTTTATCCTGCATTTCTGAGTTTATTTAACTGATTTCAGAAACTGCCACAGAGGTGGGGGCAGAGATCGTCTTCAAGGTTGCTGTCATCTGGAATTTTATGTCCTTCATTTTCTTTCACTCTGTATGCCTGTCACATCGGCTTAACTGTGAGTAGCGTACTAGCCAGTACCTCTGGCATACTGTATATTAATAGAATATTGATATAGCCCAAATACTGTTGTGGGATTCATCATTTGGTAAATCCTCTGCCGTCTGCAGTTTTACAGAGCCGTTTAATTAGCAATTTTACAACCTCCTATTCTCTCATTAAATTAATTAATAATTAAGTTCAAATATAGGCATCTTTAATGTCATAATTATATTTCAGTTTTATGGTCACCAGAGTTTAGCTCATTAGGCAAGGTAGTCATAAACCATAGCTCTATTTAGGGGCTGAGGCACTGATGCACAGGTAGTCTGCTTCTGCTTGGTATTTTTATCCTTCTCGTTTTCTCCTCTTCTCCCACCCCCCCACCCCCCACTTCTCCAGCTCCCCTCCCTCTCATTGCTCTCTCTGCTAGCACTAGCTTTTTTTTCCTGTAGCAGCTCTTTCTCATTCATAGGTAAGGTTTAAAAAATCCCTGACACACACCCCCACAGCCCCCCCCCCCCCCCCAATTACTCTCTCTGGAGCAGCACAGTGACTCTGGAGCAGCACAGTGATGCTGGCCTGTCATGGGTCCTGCTTCCTTGCAAGCCTCAGGGACCACCACCTTCAGCCCTGGGCACCCAGCAGTGGCAAATTTTCTGTAGCGTCGTATTGGTGTCGTTGTACTCCTGTTTGACTGTGTGATTTACCAAGGCATGGGACTTAGTAATGGCATTTCACACAATATGATATGTTGTGCGTTGTTTTATACGTAGTGGATTTATTTCAGTCATTATCACTGATTAAACCAGCTTAGTTGAAAAGACAAAGCAAAACTTGGCTTTGAAATTGTTCTTATTTAATTTTGTTTGTGCTCACATAACCCAGGACAGCACTAATTATCTCTTTAGTGTAGCTCATATTTCTAATGTAATTCATATGTAAATTGTAATTTAATTCATATGGGAATGTTTGTGTTCCTTGCATATTCTCAGTAAAGAGCACAAACAGTGAATTAAAACTGTTTGGAAATGAAAACTTCATGTTGCCTTTTTTGAACTGTCTTTGATTTGTTTTGGCTTGTTGTTTCTCTAATGAATTGTGATTCAATTGGATGTCTAAGGCCAACGTATTCAGTCTCCTCTCTCTGTATTTAGGCAGCTTGCTCACTGGCCTGCTTTTCCTCCTGGGTTTGGAAGGTGGGGGGGAGCTTTCTGCATGCTTGGTACCTTCGGAAAAAAAATCATCATGTGATGACTGTTATTAAGAACAAATAATTACGGGGCACATTTGTATGACTACAGAGCCTACAAGCACTGCCTGGCACTATTTGTGCCACTTTGCTCCTCAAACAGAACCACGAGAGCACAGCACGGCTTTATTTCTGGCTCAGCATATCTGATAACATTAAATTAAAATTTTAAGCCCAACCCAGATTTTCCATCCAATAACTTTCACATTTTTATTGCCTTTTAAAACCATCAAACCGCTTAATGCAATGTTACTGCCATCTCTAAAAACTGCTGTTGCCCACAGTGGAGTGGTCTTTTGACAGGGCAAGTCAAAACTTCTGAGTTGTATGAGTAAAGTTTGTATGAGTAGGCCAGCAAAAGTTGTTCCCAGGCTGCTGAATTTTCAGGACAGGTTTGCTGGCTGTACGTGGGAATAACGCAGAGGTACGCCCTAACACCAAAAGCAGAACTAAAAGTCACAGCAAATGCAACAACCTGGGTGTCACCAGGAGGGTGAGCTTGGAAGCACGCGAAGTTACGGGCAGCAGGTGTGAAGTGCTATCAGCTAGTGCAGCAGACAAGGTGAAGCGAAAGACCTGAAGGAAACAGGAAGGGTAAAAAGTTCAAATGGAGGAATAATTAAACCTGAAGAGCTGGCAAGTTACTGAACGATGACATCAGCTACAGCTTTCTCTGCTGGAATGGCTTTTCACATTTTCAAACTGCACGCACAATATTGGGGAGATAATGAATGTCTATTTCTCATCCTGACGAAGAAGATCTTTGCTCATCCCACGCCAAATGAAGCCACCTGTGCTGTAACGGCCGAGGCCAGGCCCAGAGCCACTGCTTTACCCCAGCGAACCACCACCTGACCTGCCAGTGGCCACAGATTTGGTGCCACCCCCACGTGCAGACATGGTGCAGAGGACTCATGACGTGATGGTCCGGGAAGCCCCTTCCCATAGATAATTGCGTCTCAGGCTGGTATGCAAAGCCCTCAGGGGAAAAATCCTGAACCCCCAGACATCCTCTCTGTTGCTCCTGGGTGTTGCTGTGGCCAGAAGAGAGGTAGGGCTTTGAGGACTGATATTTGTGCGTTAGTCCCTGCTGCTGTAATGCCGAGCTCTGGGACAGGTGGCCCTGCTCTCGGGTAGGAAAAGTGGCAATTTCCAAGAAAAGAGGCAGAGGCATCACACCCCTCCGCCGACCTCCCCATCATGAAAAGCCCTCTCTATTTTATGGCAATTTTGTCTTTCTTGGGCTTTGGGGACCCCCTGCAAATAAGCTCAGCTCAGGAAGGCGCAGCATTAGGGCACTCTTTAGTGGAGCTGAGCAGAGGGAGGACAACATGGGCAAGAGGGAGCACTGGTCAGTTTGTCTGTGATCACACAGCCCCCCCGCAGCCAGGTACCCTCCAGGGAGGGATGCTGCCACATCTAGGGCACGCGTTTGAAACACACGTGTACACACACACACACACGCACACATGCATGCACACTCCCTGTGACGACACAAGAGCTGTCCGAAACTATTTTCAATAATTGATTTGCTGTTTAATTGAACATCATGACTGACTAACATAGCTCATTACTTTACTCATTAGTTAATTATCGGAGAAAGTAGGACAAGTCAATAAAATGGAAGGCTGTAAATTCCAATACTAATTAGCACCATTTCCTCAGAGACATATTTAAGGGCAGATTGGCTACCCGAATGTCCCCGGACCTTGTAGATGAAGGGAAAGGGTAGACTTACCATAAATCTAGATTACCGGCAAGCAAGGCTCGTCAGCAGTAAGTAGTCAAGTACACAGGTGCTGAGCTACTGCCAGGCACCCTGTTTGAACTGGAATATTGGAACGCAAGCAGCACAGAAATTCCTATTTTTAAAAGAAAAGAGGGGGGGCAGGGGGAGTGCTCACACACCAGAGAGTATCCATATTTAAAATAAATTATGCAAACTGAACTACTTCTGCAGAGCACATTTGCTTTCCTAAGATCTCTTTCACAGTCTCTCTCACATGCATTCACTTCATCCTCTCTCTTTTTGGCAGTCCAAATCCTAGTCAAAACATCACTGCATCCCTTCTGGAGTGGACACATTTGTAATGTGACGGTTCTAAATTATATCTCTTATTTCATGTTTTTGAAAAATAAACTATTCCAGTAACTGAAATTATATTCTCCTTTTATTGCTATTATTTTTTGTATTATCTTTAATTTAAAATAAGTCTGAAACACCGTCAGAGGCAGAATTCAATGTGTCCAGCAGAGCTTTAATTGAGCCAAAAAGTGATTTACACAAATAAAGACAGTCTCAAAGACTGGGAGAAAATGAGGCAAAGAGTGTATATATGTATATGCATGTTTGTATTCATGGTATATATTTTATATATACATGAGCTTATATTATTTAAGTATATATACACACATGTATAGAAGTATATGTATGTGTGTATGTACATAAAAAACATGCAAGCACATACATAAAGCACACACATACACAGCTACTGAAATATGCCTATATAGGGTTCTTGTTGCTCTTTAGGAGGAAATCAGCAAATTCCTTGAGTTCTGCAGTTTAAAAGCCCCCAGGTCTTACTGGCTGCTTTTTAAAAACCAACACAAGAGGACACACACTATGAAAAGGTTCTGTTGACATACTGGTACATTGTTCAACAGTTTGTCTAAATTAATTATAAAAAACTTCCCATCAGTGGTCTTCCTCTCAACAAACTCCCACTTTTGAAGAACTAGTCTCCAGGTAGGTGAATGAAAACGAAGACCACAAGCATTACCTGGGCTCAGCTAAAGCGAAGAAATCACCCTAAGAATAGCCCTGTCTGGAGCTTTAAATATTTAGCAATTCTAAAAATATATTAACAGATTAATGTAAAAAAAAAAATGCTAACAAATGTCTATTACTTGACTTACTATATTTTCTGCCTGCGGTTCTGATTCTTAAGCCACAAATTGTGATTTATTTTCAAATGTTTTAAAAACGTACCTTGCCAAATTGTTCTAAAGATTGCATGGATTTTTTTAATCAGCAGTTTTGAGAATCTGGCCTCTGGTGCTAATAAAGCAAGACTGAAATTTAGGGCAGAAGGGGAAATGTGGTTGTTTTGCTTAATAAAAAGCTCCTGGTAGAAATAATGCAAGGAAAATTCTCTAATGATTTTAGTAAAAGGTAAAAAAATAAAAAGTGGTATATTATGTACATTTGGGAGGGGATATTTGGGAGGGGATATTTGTTTGGGATGTTCTCTTCACATTAGCAAAGGAACAAAAAAAAATACTCATCATGTAAAATTGGTCTTCTATAGAACAGAGAGGAAAAGGTTTCCCCAGTTAGATGTTCACTCAGTGTAAGCTAGGGCACAAGGTATATACGAACGCTCAAGCACCACATACTTGCTAGCAAGTTGGAAGTTATAAAAGAGAACATTCTGAAAAGCAGGAGGTGTGCTCTCTGCCTTGTTTCCAGAGAGTGCCAAGCACTTTTTGACACAGAGATATTTTTTTTATGATTCTGGTGGGTCACACAGGATCCCTAGCTACGCTTGAACACCTTGGCTACAGAGCATAGGGAAAAAACCCCAAACTGCACAGCCAGCATGCTCAGCCTGCAGAAGGGCTCGGTGTACATGCTAGGGATGGAAGCGAGAAGTTTGGGAGAGGACCCAGCCTCAAGCTTTGAGTCCTGCTTTAGAGCCACAAATGGCTCTAAAGCGTACACTGAGGTTTAACATACGCAACGCTTACATCTTACACTGCTGTTTCATACCTACACAATGTAAGGTAATTCTCACTTGCATTTTTAACTCCTTGTCTGTACCTGCTATCAAATACTCCAAAACTGGAGGCAGAAGTTGATTACCAAGTGCAATACCTAAAGTACTCCGTGCCAGCTGATGGTAAATGCGCAGACTGGAAGTGCTGTGGTGAATTTGCAGTGGTCCTCTTTTTGAGATGGGGCCCCCAGGCCCCTGCAGCCTTTAATCAGCTGTAACTGGAGTGAAGCTGTCAGCTCCTGCTTGTATTCTGTCAGCTTCCGTACCACTTAGAGCATCCCTGACAAATGCACAATGCATATTGAACAGTCAATCTGTGAGCAAGCTTTTGATTTCGGAAGAAACTTTCTAAGATTCTACAGGGGAAAACTTGTAAATTATTAAGGAAGAAAATTGTGAAAAACATCTTTTAGTCACACTCCTTTGTTTATGGAGAAACCCAGATGTTGCTTTTTCTTTAGTAGGACGATGAATTGGCTCAGTCCAAGGTAAAATCTCAGGCAGTGTAAGACAGAGCAAGGGCTACTGTATGACAAGGACACCTCTGCCAGCCAAACTGTGCTCACTGTATCATATGTCAGCCTGGCGTCATTAGTAGTATTGTCATATAAATTATTCATACTGAAATATTTGTTCAGTTCTGGTGTGTTCATAAGTTTCCCATTAGGAATTCCAGTTTAAAGAACTTTTCCAGCTGCATAAACTTCCCTACATACCTTTCCCCCCACTCACCTACCTCTGGTGTTGCTTCAACAACATCAGGTGTAAGCGTGACTGCCTGGGATGAGTGACTTTGAGCAAAGCTGTTCCTATATTTCTAAAATACTAAATACCTTTCAAAACAATGCAACCCCCTCATCCACACCCAAGAATTCCTTCCTATGTGTAAATAGTTTGAAGATTTTTTTCCTTATCCATTTCCTTCCCAGCACATGGTGATTTTTTTTCTTTTTTTTTTCTTTATGGACAGTTTATAGGCTAAACCTATTATTCGCTAATTAAAGGTCCTTCCTCCTCCCCTTGGGAGCTTAAAAATTCTAATATTATTTCTTCACAGAGCTCAGTCCTACAATATCCCTGCTGTAAATGCAGCTAAATCTTAGCTAACGGTGACAAAAATAAGGCCGTGGCACGTCTGAGCAGACTGGAAGAAGGGACGGACACAGCCTCTTTGCAAGTCAAAGCATTCCATAGCATTCCGTTTCCCCACAGTCCCCCGGGTAATGTCATTGCAAGAGGGAAATTATTGTAACATTACAACACTGAGCTCCAATAACCACACTGATCCCTGGGGACTCTGCCATTTGCCGTCCCACAACACAGAAAATTCCCTGAATAGGCTCCTTCCCTAACCCCATTAAAAACAGAGATTTCCCAAGGAGAGGACAGAAACCTCCTTGAGGTTGCTCTAAGAGATAGAGTCCTCATAAGACAGTATTTGGAGGCCTTCTACGCCATTTCTGTAAAATGGGAACGAAAACACTCTGGACTCCTAAAAGTGCCACATGAAGATCATGGCAACCTCATCCAGACAGAAATTAGGAAATGAATTCTAAATTAATTAGAAATTAAATTAAGCATTAGAGTAATTAATATTTATGTGGCACCAATATGTAACTATTTATTACTAGTAGTATTACTGTTGTTGGTGTCACTTTTACTATTTTAATTATTTTTTCATTACTGTAGCACTTCGAAGCCCCTGCCACAGTTGAGACCGATGTTGCATCAGCCAACAGACCAAATTGTTGTCCCTTCCCTAAAGGACTGAGGAGCAATGGAAGCAGTTCTGGTCCTACCAATGCAGAAAGTTGCCTAGTGAAATATGGAAGATTATTTAAAGGAAAAACGTATTAATTCATATTGCTTTCAGTGGGAGTTAGGTGCCTAACAAATATTAAAATCCAGTCCCGGATTAGGCAACCACAGCTAGAAAGAGTATTTACGGGCAGACTCAGCAAACTGAAGCACAAGGCACAGCTTTAAGAAAAAAAAGCAGCGACAAACTTTTGCAGACTTTAAAGCGGGAATGTTTCCAGTCGTATTTAAAAAGAGAAAAAGTTTCACACAAAGCCAGGCCTACCCATTTTGCAGAAGTTCAAGAAGCGAGCAGCGTGCCAAAGAGTCCAAAATGAAGCCACCCGTCTCCATTACACATTAAGAGGCAGGCAAATGAGGAAAGAAATAAATATTTGTGCATATACTTGAAAAACCCTTCTTTCCTGCAGTTAACATTCATCACATTCTCACTGCCTCTCCCAGTCAATCCTCTCCTTCAATTAACCAATAAGTCAATTTGTTCCTTCTCCATCAGAAAAATCCCCCTCTCAGCAAAAAATGCATCACTTCACTATCAGATCAATTCGCCCTTCCTTCTCACAGCTCAATCGATATACTCCTCCTCTGCATCTGCTAAACAACAGGTCAGCTGAAGGAAACCTGCCTAGGAAGCTTCTCTCCTTTTATTTGGCATACTACGTGTGTACAAGTGCCTCGCCGGGCACCTCCTGAGTACGCAGACGTGGCAAATATTTGAAACAATACTGTCGAGAATCGTATTTTAAGACAACAAAAAATTTGAACTGAGCTTTCATTTCCAATAACATGTTCAAATAACTGCTGTTCAAATAACCAGTGGAATTAGATGTTAAACCAGTAGCGCATGCAACATTTCACTATATAAAAACAAACAAAAAGTTGAGGCTGCAAGGACAGACTGCACCTTTTTTAGACAAAGTACAGCTTCAACAAAACATTCTATTCCACTGAACTGTTCTGATAAAAGTAACAAGTGCCCATACACAAAGCTCTAGGCATCCTTACATTGCAAATGGAGAATGTAAAAAAAAAAAAAAAAAAATAAAAAAAAATTACTGAAATCAAGAATTACTCTAAGCCAGGGACTTTTCGTTCAACTTTACCATAAACCATCAATAAAATTCAGTGCATTCAAGACGTCTTTGCAAATCAAAAACGTAATGAAATATGGTATTAGAAAAGCACAAGCTTATCTAAGAGGTTGTATCTTCTGTATGATACACATGTACAGATACAAACCCAGAGACTCCTTCAGCACAGGCAGGCATCCAGCTCTGGATGAAATACCGTTACCGTGTAACTAGACAAAGTGGCAATGCCCGGCAGATTCAGGCACAAAGTGAAAAATCTGAGGAGTTTGGATTATATAAAATAATGCAATTTAGCCAAATTGGTTACGATGCCAATATCAGTACTCACAGCAAAGAAAGGGCAAGAAACTCACTTCCACCAGAAACCACAGGCAAACTACAATAAGCAACAAGCACTCCATCCAGTGATTAGAAATAAATGTGAGATTGTGTTTTGGGGGGGTTCTCCACCATTTAGAAGTGTGAAGACTTAGAAGTGTGAAGACTTAAAAGTATGAAGTGCTAAAAGCAACAGGACTTCATGCAATTTTTTAAAAAAGTACTGCTGAGTGTCTTTTCACTTTAGTTTTGTTTTTGGGTTTTTTTTACCAATTCAGTAGTTTGCTTTCTATAGCAGTGAGACTGGATGTGGATGGAGTACATTTTTTACTTCCAGCTGTTTATCAAACTAAAAGTGAAAGCTACCCTTTTTTTCCTCTGTGATCTCTTAAGATTTGTGATTATTTTCATAACTAGAGCACTACTTGAATATTCATGGATAAAAGTCCATGTAATAGTAATGAGTTTACCATTCTCATTCGCTAGCCTGTTTCTTAGTCGGTTTTACCATCAATTGATAATCCCAACACAGCAGTCCAAATTAGTCTTGGGAAAAAGTTTTGGCTGAATGTTTTATTTAGGGAAGAATGTAAATTTGGGCCAAGCCAAACTATTCTAAACTTGTGCTGGATTTTGTTAGTAGGTCACCTGAAACAAAAAAGAAAGAAATTCACAGAAGTCAGACTTCCCCTTTCCCTTCCTTCACAACCATGTTTCCAGTTGCTGTCTCAAATTGATGCTTTCTGTTCCAGGGAGAACGAGGTCTCAGTTTAACCCACTTAAATACTTTCTGTGCAACCGCAACTTTAGGCACCAAAATTTCCCTCTAAACACCCAGGGAGCTGTAGTCTCCTATGGGAGCCCAGCTGTTTTTGAGTGCCTTGCAACTGGGCACGTCGCTTGCGTCAAAGAGCTCCCGGCACAAGGGCTCCTCCCTGCAAGGATGCTGCATCTTGGCTCAGGCAGCAACAGTGCTGCCGCAGTGAGCTGGGACCTCGCACCGGACCGCCAATTTAACTCTCCGCAGGAGAAAAGAGCCAGAGGTTGAGGTTGTAAAAGATGCTACAAGATGTACAACATTAGAAACCTTTTCAACAGAAAAGCTAGAATAAGATGCAGCTTCTTTCAGACAAAAACGTCTTCACCTTTGAGACATTTAGGCCTGCATGTATAACATATACATACGTATTTCACATTATAAATGTCATACTGTGAACATGTACATATGCATTGCTGATCATTTCTGATACAGCCTCTTTTGAGACCATCCCACAGAAGCTGAGACTTTGCCAGCATCAGCACTGCAGTTCAGTTTACCACTGATTTTCTAGGCACAGCAAGTGGAGGTGTTTTTAAGACTGAAAGCTCTGTGCAATCTCTCCAGCCTGACCTTCCATAATATAGACATGAGTTTACTTTGGATCGCAGCTGATTGTACGTGCCTTAAGACTCCAGCATACGGAAATAATCTTGCTTTACTCTGTTGAGCTGCCCTGGGCTGGATAAACACAGTTTTCAGTGTTACCTCAGGGCTGTAAGAGCTGCATGGCGGGGAGGGAGGGGAGGACTAACCTGTGTGCAAGATTATGGAGGGGAGAGAAGAGTGCAGGACATAGGCGGTGCCTACCACACTCTTTGTGATCATCACCCAACAGGTCTTCCTTAACCTGAGAGTACGGGGAGAAAAAGGAGAGGATGCAAGATCTTTTTTTGGCCAAGCAATTTACTTCCACATTGTGTGGTAACAGCAAACAATACCCGTACATCACTTGACCAGAAAGACATTTTCATGCTGTTTCCCTTGAAATCCATATTTTTGTTAACCACAGGGCTTACGGCTTCGCTCCCCTTCCCTGCACCCCCTTCCCTCCCAGCCCCTGGTAGCAGGGAAGGGGTCGGGGCAGCCCGCTCCTGGCCCCAGGGAGGAGGTGGCAGAAGGCTGCCTGTATTTGCCTTGGCCACTTCCCCATGTAATCTGGGTAATAGTGTGGCTAATCGGCAATGCGGAGGAGCCCCCCATGCTGCGATTCACAATGCCGACCCATTCATATTTCATACAATAGGGTATTTAAGTCATCCCATGCCTTGCCGAGGAGATTGTGCTCCCTTTGTTCCAATGTTTTGGGCAGGGGTCTCCTGCCCTACCCCCTCTTTCACACCAGCATATGTCCCAGCTCTTGCCTGCTGCAGCTGGACAAGGACTGTTGTTTTTGTTTTCTCCTTCGAAACCAATGAATTGACTATGGTGGTGTGAAATGTGGGGTAAAACAGTCCTCCTATGTATGCATACATTAGCCATTTGCTACATTACAACTTCACAGCAAGGTGACCGAGGAGGCAACAGTGTTCGTGCTCTTCCATTTCGAATGGGCAATCTGTTGAGCACAAAAGGAAATAATAAATAAAAGACTGACTGCACGTATTGTTTCAAAAATGGCTTGCCATGCTATATCAAAGTGACATAAAAGTGCCTCTACCCCAATGTACTGCAACCATAAAGATCAAAACCTGGCCTGTAACAGAAAATTACAGGGTTCACATGTATGGATATTGAATATTAAATTCAGACCACATTCCTGCAATAAAGATTGCTATTGCATATTCACCTTTACTTGCTACCCCTCTCACATTTGGGATGTACTAAACTCAACAGACTCACAGAAGCAATAGGATCTGACCTCATCTTTGTACAAACCAAAACCAAAAATCCCTGCAGTTCAGGATTTACCCCTCATAGGGTGTACTGATCCGTGGATCGGAATTGGCACAGAGGTTTTGCCTTCCTTTGCTAGACTGGACTATCAGCTCTCTTCCAGCCCAAGCTTGCAATAAGTCACATCTCTCCAAAAACTCTTTTGTAGCTTGTACAAAACAAGTCCTGTGGCTCCATTTCTCTCCTGAGGTATAAAGAAATGACACATCACAGGAACTCCCTCAAAATTAATATTACAAGCTAAGTTAAAGTCTGGAACAGAAATACCTTTTTCATTTTTAAGAATAACCCTAAATGCATTATAATGTAATTCAGCTAATTAAAAAGATAGATGTGTTTAATGACAAGCTAGAAAATGTCATTCATTCCTGGTTCAGGTTCATGTTACTCCACGGATGTCACTCCTGACTTTTCTCTTAGAAATGCCTGAGCCGTGTTCTTTGGCTTCAGTTCAGCATTTGGAAGTTCACACCTGTGCTCTGTATTACAATCAACTTTCATTTTTGCTCCTAAAATTGGGGGAAAAAAGGCTTGAGCCTCCGTCTTGAGAGCCAATTTTCCAAAGAAAGCTAAACTTTCTATGAAGAGTTAATTAATTAGAACACGTGCAATATTTTACAGACTTATAAATAGTACTGTTTTGTATAAAGTGTGCAAAAGGAAAAATTTGTACAGCATGCTCATCTAGCTATTTGTGTGCTAACTGTGAAACTAGAAGCCAGGAAATAAAAAATCTTTAGGGGAACAGAGGGCACAACACAGATGTATTTAAAATTTCATTTTGATGATCAAAGAAGTTACAATATCTTCTTTCAACAGCTAACTTTCTGATGTCAATATTTTGAAGCCTCTACTCCACCCCACCCACCCCCTTCTCAAAATCACAGAATAAGAAAACCAAAAAAAGCTTCCCAAGGCTGATCTTTGAGGGCTACTGGCACTCTTGTGTGCAGTAGCAAATGATCGATCAGTACCTCTCCCACTGAAGTAAAGCAGATTTTGTTGAAAATGCTATCAGTAGAATTTATACCACTTGAAAATGATCCTAATACAGCTAAATTTGTAAATGGTTACCTCCCCCAGCACCCAAACAGCAGGGACGCAGCTACAGCAATATAAATGTGCTAATCCCAGCACAATGTATTCCCACATCTCCCTGTATCAAATCATTCTAAAGGGTTTTCAATATACAAGTTAATTAGCTACAATGAAGCAGCAGAGTAACATCTAATGAAGACCGGGGCTTAAAATACCAGAAGTGGCCTGTTGTACCCTTTCCCCTCTCTTTAATATTGACATACTTGTCTGAAATAGGTTACAGATATAGTTCAAATGTTATTTAACAAGGTATAGAAGGCACTTAAAGAACACAATTGTTTTGACTATATTGGAAACACACTGGACATATTTAAATTTGCATATTCAACAATATCTACAAGAATACCACTTCTGTATTAGCACCTCAACATGCTACTGCCATACAGTATCTATCTATAAATATACAGATATACACTTGTAATGCTGAGCAAGAAGATGGTACCATCTTGTTACTGAATGTATAACATTATATTCTAATTACATACTCAGTTTCTCATTGCTTAAAACGATCAGTGCATGGGGAAGTAGTTATGTATATTCTTCTCAAAAAAATAAATCTCTCTGAAATGAATTGCACAATGTTAAAATGATGCAAGCAATCAACGTCTGCAAAACACAACTTGAAGAAAGAAGACAAAAAACAACACAGGAGAGTAAACTTAATTACCTAAGAAATATATGCTACTTTCAGAAACAGGGAGCTGCCACGGTTGCATGTTTCAGATTTAACTAAGGAATGAAAAGCCCTAATTAATTAAACTAAATTCCTGATCCTGACTGGATGTGGGAGTCAATGAGACTTTACCCATGCGAACCTCATTGCTGGAGTGGGACTGAACTCTTCCTTTTGCTGTCTATCAAGGAGGAAGCTCATCTTGTAATCCCACCACTTCATTAGCACCTTTCCAGAACATTATCTTTGCCCTAATCCTCCTGTCACTTTAGGGATTCAGGGTCATTAGAGCACTTGAAGGGTCGATGTTATTGTCGAGGAGGTGTGAATTGATCACTAAGATGACAACTGGTGACAAGTGTACTTTATTAGTCTGCTACTTTGCCTCTTAATTGCTACTGATTAGCCTGTCTGTTAGAAAGGAAATTTGGGCTCCTTCTGCCCTTGCCAAAGATTACACTGCTTCCCTAACAGGACCATCCAAACAACTTTCCCCCCCTGCCCCCTGCAGTGAGCCCATTTAGACATAGTATATTCTCCCAACTCAATGCAACTATTCACTTGAGTAAAATCAACAAAGTAGGGCCCGTTAACTCTCCCATTACATTTAGTGTAGCTTTTAATGGATAGGAGAATTTCTCTGTTAAAAACTAAAATATTTCCAATTGTTTCTTTTTCTTCCCAAAGGCACGAATAGGATCATCTTTTTTTCCAAAAATCCCATTTTAGACATGGCCATGCTTACTATTTGAATGGATTTCCCAGAGGATGTGCTGGCTCTTGAAATATCATATTGCACTTAAACTACACGTTAAGACAAAGCAGAAAAAAAAAAAAATAAACCATGCGTCTTGCCAGAGTTCACATGCTTCAAGATTTAATTGCTGTTGACCACAAGAATTGAATATTGAGTCATACAGGGCACATTGGCCAGCAGCGAAGAAGTCCACTCTAGTATTTAGTTTTACAGAGCTTGCTGCTTAAAAAGAGGAAGAAACGAGAAGAAAAAAAAAAAGAGAGAAAAAAACTTTTTTTTTTTTATAACTAGATAGCTAGGATAGTAGAAAAATCTTAGTGTACTGTAAATGTAGGGTCATAGTTGCTTGACAGTGACAATCTTTGCATTGCTAGTGGTTTTTTTTTTATACCAGGTTAAACATATCTATAAGGGATCGTGCTTAGCAGCAAGATAATACGGATGCAGATCTCTGTAAGCTGTCTGTTCACTTTTATCAACTGTGATTCAAGAATAACAAGGACAACAAAAAGAAAACAACTCCCAGATCTCCTGTTCCTACTCCAAAACGCACATAAAAATGAGTCTGTGGATTACACTCCCTTCCAAAAGCAAGTGCTAAACCTAAACCGGCACATATTAAGAGCTTTAACAAATACCTAATCTTGAATTGTGCACTGGAGACATTACAGTATGACTCTAGCTGCTGAGGATGAGTATTTGACCTTCCTGGAGTCACCTGAAGTGTTCAAGGTTATTTTACAGAATCGGTATTACACATCCTAATTTTCAAGGATGACACATTTCCCATGAAGAAAAGCTGATGCGTAAAGTTCCGTGATTGGCTCTTTGAATTTAACTGTGGTCAAAAGAAAACTTCAAACAGCTTGTGCAATAACCTGATCCCTCCCCTCCTCTTTTAACCATGCCTACATATAACATCTGCACAGGCATTTTGTTTGATTAAAAAAGCTTGAAGATGATGGGAACCTTTAATTATTTTTTTATTTGATTTCACTAGGGAAAAATAGCAAATACTTATGGTATTAGTTGTCCAAGAGTATGATTGCTTTTTATAGATAGTTGTACGTGCATAGTCCTGTTCAAGAAAAACAAAGGTTCTTTCACTTTACCTCCACAGGTTAACACAAAGCACACATCTGCTCCTGCCTGGAGTCTTGTTTGGTCTTCTGGTATCACTGTCTTCTGCAAAAAGGAATCCTACTCATTATTTGGATGGAAGTCTCAGTAGATCGTATTTTAAACTGTAGCTACTCTAACTTCACAAGTTCAGGTTTTAAAGCATATTAATTTAATTAAGCCAAGGCCCATGCGTGGTCAATGCAATTTCAGGCTGAGTGACACACCTCAGTTTTGATTAACCAGGACCTAAACAGCTTGGCTTGCCTGAAACAAATTGGCCTGTGTGGAAATAATACTCTTACTGACTACAAGAGGTACTGTGTTGATAGGCAAGATAGCTGGGAGACAGAAGGTATCTGGGAAGTAAACGGGAGCAGGTGAGCACCATCGAGGTCACTTCTGAAACAAATGTCTATGCTTGCTTTACACTGTCTAACAAATGTACCCTTAGGAAATAACCGTTATCTGGCAGTATTTCTGGGAACAATAATTCCTGGACATTCATGCTACAAGAGGGTTACTAAGAAACAAGATACTGCAACGGCATCAAGACAAACTGGTGCAGTGAGATGTGGCTGAGGTGTTTCCTTACCATTGTCACTCTGATGATTCAAAATGTGGCTCCCACAGAATGTAATTGTCTTCCTGCAACAGACAAGTAGTGAGCAGCCCCTCCGGGAAGGAGACTGGCTGACTAGCCATGATCTACTCATTATGATTTAGGTAAATCATAAGGTCAGGTAGATTTTTGGCTAAAAAAAAATATTTCAGGCAAATGATCCCTGCTTGTCTGGACCACCTTTCCAATGATTTGAGATCTTTCTATTTTACATTAGAAAACACGGACTTTCCTGTTGGACAGCCTTTAAGTGTTAGTAGAAGTGTGTCAGACAGCAAATCGTGTGGTCAAATCATTTCATACTGTTGAGCTCTTTTCTCCAGGACTACTCACAGATCAGAAAGGTACTGTCCTCTTGTTGAAGTTTCAACTACATTAAAATACAAGAAGATCACCTATCTTACAAAAAATAATTCTCAGCAGGTCCAAAAATTCACAGGAACAGCTTTCAGGAAATTCCTGGAAAAGAAGGTAGTGTTTACGTGAGATGGGAAACAGCAGCTCAGAAGAAAGGACACAAAACAGCTTGGGGAGGAGAACCTTAGTGGACTGCAGTGGCTAACTGCTACCTCAGTGGCACGGACAGGACAACACCATGGAGAAGCAAACAGGTGGTATCACCTCTACATCTGGTAAAGAGAATATTGCTACTGAAATACACTGATGTCCATACTTAAAAGATGGAGTAGATAATTTGAAATATTTAAGAGAAGGATCACAAAATTAAAGGGCTGAAAAATATGACCAAAAAAAAAAAAAAAAAGGGAGAAGACTGTAAAATTCTTTTACAGAAAATAGTGTCAAAAGGGAAACTAGGACCTCCTGGCTAAAAGCTGGGAATAGTCATGCTCTGAGCTGAAAGAGGGCATATATTTTTCAGCACAGGGAGGGTATACACATTCCTTTGCAGCAACTGGGCAGAGATTGTTCAATAACAGCTCCATCCTCACAGGCAGAGCTGAACAGTTTTCTCAGAGACTTGCTCTTTTCAAGCAGAGCATCAGCAGATTATAAGGCACCAGAGTCAGCTCCAGAGTGGAACTTCCTGAACTTCCTGTGGCAGAGGCTGTATCTGACGGCAGCAGTGATGAGTTCTAGACTTAGCATCTCTATAAAAGTATCCCAGACCCTACCAATTTCCTCTCACTGCCTGAGTAATTCCAGGGTTTCTTCCCTCCCATAGCCTTGGCTTCCCAACCTCTTGCACTTGTGTATAACACCCAGGCATAATGCACCTACTACACACCCAAGGCCCTCTCACAAACAGCCTTAGTAAACAAGCCTAAGGATGCCATAGCACATGATCACAAAGAAATTAAGGTCGTCTTTTACTAAAAAATATGCTGATACTATGTATTGGTGTTAGCAGGACTTTCGGTTCAAGAGATAGCTGTTTGGATAGGCAAGGCTCATGAAGTCCTGGTCAGATTGATAGCTTAGCTCAGAACTCTGGCATTTGGATTAAAGCAGTATAGAAATGAATCATATATTTGACATTTAAAACACTTTCAAAGGGAACCTTTTCCACTGCCTGTAGTTTCTTAAATCATAGCAGAAAGAACTGCCATGGCAGAACGGTGTGAGAAATTACTGTCCAACTGCTTCTCTGTTTTCCCACATTATGACTGAAGACATTAGTCCCTGAATCATTTTACATCCTGGCATTATGTGCAACAACACTGTGCGTAATAAACAGACGATGCAACAGAAAAAAAAATTTGAAAATTCATTTCTCCTTTCCTTTGAACAACATCTAGAATATAAATGTAGTTTGTGGCAGCTCCAGCTGAAAGAAAAGAAAGGGCTGCTTTCGGAGGGCTAGCATGACTAAAAACTTTGGATTTATACAGCCAGACTCCCATTTCCTACGCGACCTTGGCAAAGTCACTTATTGTAACATTTTCAGAAATGGATGCTATTTCCTCGGGCTTTCATTCTACTTCTCATCTCCAGAGTATCTGACTGTTTTGCATGTACAACCAATAGCAAAAGTAAATGTCTCAAGGGATTTCATGGAATCTCTTGATCTCGATCCTTTCGGGGCTTCAGAGCTGTTTGATGTAACATATACATGGCATGATTTGTTAGCTTCTTCCAGGACTTCCCGCTCAACACTTCAGTTTTTACAGAAAGTCTTTATGGACTGCCAGAGTTTTTCAAGCCCTGTTTGAGATGGCTAAGTCATCCAGATGAAGTCGGTGGGAGGTACAGTAGTTCCAAAATATTAGATCTTTTTCCAAGTTAATTTCTTCCCATGCACATGAAATGATATGTTTAATAACTGAGGGACACAAAACAGAGAAGTGGGTGTTTCATCTCTCCCTTATTTCTTTGCCCTCAAATTGGGGGTTAAGCTATTACAGAATGGTTGAGGGAGAAGAAGTAATGAGACAACCACTGAACAAGCTGAAGACCTCCATACTTGGTGGAAGTTCAGTAATATGGTTTATACATATGCTTTTTAGACATAGTGCTTTGTATATTTGCTAGCAACTTCATTGGTTTATAAGAAACATCCTCTTGAACCCGGATATTCAGATTAAGTTAGTAATTGCAATCTCACTCTGCCGCAGCATAAATAAATAGTACATACTTTAGGACTGAAAGAATCAATCCAGGAAGGACGGACTACATCAGACTATAAATACAAACAGAACAAAGCTCTGCTGATCTGTTAGATCAGTTATTGTAGGAGATTCAAGTACACTGCGTACTTCCTCTTTACCTTCACCAGTCTCTCTCCTGCTCAGGTTTGGCCTGAGATGGGCTACCAACCTTCACAATCATCAGAAATCTCATTCTGGTGAATATTCAGGCAAATCTGGCAGAGCATGGGAAGCTGAGTGCTCTAATAGGGCTGGAAAAAATCAGACACTCTGTTGGCGTTTGTACCACCAGCCTTAGATATTCTTTAATTTTTATTGTAGGATGATTTTAGTGATGCTGTCTTATGGTTCTCACTGAATTTTTCCATGTATATGTTCTACATTTTACTGTGCCCATAGGAAATGTCATTTCTCATTGCCATGGCTTAGATTTTTATTTCCACTTTCCTCCTTTCAGTTGTGTGCATATGAAGTTTTCACTGGCTAACATTTCTTCTCCTCTTCTTTCTTTTTTAAGAGTGTTTGTAAGCATGTTATCACTTAAAACGTGCTATATATTTCTTAATAGATGTTCCATTAAGTCAAAACTATGCCAAGGTGAAAATATCCCTTGCTTTACATGCCAGATCATAAAAACAGCTTAGCTTTTCTTAAAATTCTGGACATAAGGTTTGCATATAAAAAATGAAAATGCTAACGAACCTATGATGAACCTATTCTTCAGTTCTTTTGGACAGCTCTAACGGCCATCAGCAGGACAGCAGACAATGGTGTCTGCTGCTCTTACCAGCAAAACCTACAGAGGGACAATAACCAGAAAAGAAAGGAAATTGCATGTATTTTTTTCAGTAATTAAATCAAAATGGAGTGAAAATCTTCTGACAGGTGACCATAATATTGCATACCTGTTACTGATAAATAGCTGTGTCAGTCAGTGTGTGTGCACTGATTGCCTTTTACAGTAGCAAAATCCAGTTGTAGCAAGATTAGCCAATAAAAAGTAATGAAAGCTGATGAGTAAACTATGATATAGGTATGAAATACATAAAAGTACTAAACGGGGGGGGGGGGGGGGGGGGGGGGGAGGGAAGAAAAGGCAACACCTGGAAAACAACAAAAACCTGTAAAACCAAGATCTGAATAGGATCAGACAAATTAGCTGTGGCGTTCACTTCAGATTTCCTCAAAACATAATGAAAGATATCATTGTTTGTAAAATCAAAAAGGGACTTGGCTCCAATAGCTTTCTTAACTGCTACTTTGTAGTGTTTTGGAAACAAAGAAACTGCAGTACACTGACTGTTTGAGCTAAATGAGAACATCTAACACCTCAGTAAATACTTGAAAGAGTGCATTACTCTAATATCTGTAAATCAGGGCACTTCAAATTAAACCCATGTTCATTAAAAAGCTTGCTGATTTTATGTTTTTGTTATCATTCTGATACAAGTCTGAGAACAAAAGTGCTTAACAATTCCAGTCAAATAGGATAAGGGCATTAATTCTTGTTTGGATGCAAGAGCAACATAAATCATCTGTTCCAAGCTAACAATTTAAAGAGTGCACAGCACGTTACGTTAAATAAAGTATTAACACTGAGTTAAGAACACCTATTAAGGGACTTTGAGAGTTCTGGCTCACATTACCTTACACCAGTTTTGAAATAACCTTATTCCAGGTTTTTAATCCCATAATTATTCCACAACAGTATTGTCAGAAAACTCCCCTGCTTCTAACAATTTATAGCTATAAGACATTATGTGAACCACTTCAGTTAAATTCTTGTACTTCATCATATTATCAGCCTGGCCCACATTAGTGACTTATCTTTTAAGCTTTAAGATAAATAATTTTGTAACTGCAAGATGATTAAATGAAGTGTATTTGATAATCTAAATTTCAATCTTTTTCAAAACTGCTAAATACTGAAGAAGAAATCAAATTTCATGTGTGCATGCACGTATATGCACATACACACACACACTTATATTTCACTTATGACTGGCCTTCACTCAGTCATTTAGCAGAATGATTTCTTCCCAATCACTTTCAAAGCTTATAGGTCAACTATCTGAGTTTCCTCTTTCAGGGCCTCAGTTTTCTTTCCAAGATGTTTTCTCTTGGTTTATGACAATTTCAATGGATGTATTAGATCCACCGGTGTGCATATACTTGTATTAGATATTGCCACAGAATTAATTTAATGCCTGACTGAGATGCTGAGAGGAGAGTGTAAGAATTCCTGGCAGAAAAAAGGAATGGTGGGTGGCGCATCCATGGCCTCAGGCATTAGTTTGTGTGCCTGGTCAGGCAGGCCATACCCATCACTTGTTTGAAGCAGGAGAGACACTTCTACCCTAAGTACCTGTTCCGAGACATTTTGCACAGCCTCCATTAATGTAGTTACATCTTCCTCAGCGACACCCGTCTTTGAATCAAATAGGTGGGAACTGTGGTGTGTGGAGTGTCTAGGGGCAATATGGCAACTATGTATGCTTATACAAATATGTATCCACAGAGAAAGAGCTCTCCAGTGTTAAGAATTATTGGTGTTTAGCTATAAATCAGATAAAATTTAGAACATTTTTCTAATGAAAAAAAGTTCAGATGATCTGAAATCAGCACTATGTAACAAACCTAACCAAAATACCTTCATGTTACTGTAGTTGTCAGCGATGGCAATCAATGACCTTGAAATAGCAGGTCTCTCACTGTCCCTACTTTTTGGCCCTTCAGTACAAGAAGGAGAGGGAGAAACTGGAGAAAATCTTGCTGAAGGCAATCTGGATGGGTCCAGGACTGGAGCTGTACATGGATTTTGTACTGGACAACCCCCTCATGTCCCTTCCAGCCTGAATTATTCTATGACTGTTAGTCTTTCTGGTACCTTTCTTAGCTAAAAATTACTTGGAATATAACAGGAATAATATGAAATATAAAAAGGTCCCAAGGATCATCCTCATCTGTTCCACTTTTATCCCCTGCTTGGCCAGACTTTTTGATCTGACATAACTCCATAAATCTTTAAGCTAGCTAAGAAACTAGCACCAAACCCTATTGGATGTAACTACATTTGTCACAGAAATTGATTGGAACAATTGGCTGAATAAATAGATATAGCATATCTTTTAAGTGCCATAAAAGTGATGTGACTGCAGGTAAATCATGTAAATAATTACAACCAGGATTCAGGTTTTCCAATCACTCTTTCACATGCTTTGAATCGCAGGGCCTTCTGGTGACTAATTTGCCACTTTCTATAGAGAAATTAAAGAACAGATTTGCAGTGATGTCCAAGCTGCAAGGTACCAGTGAATGAACAGCAAAAATACTCAAACATGACACTTTTAAGAAACATTGAATTTTGCTTCATCTTTGTTACTTCTCACAAATATTAATGTGACTACGCTGTCAAGAGACTGAATTTTATGTCTGGAGCTGAGATTAATTCATTCATGAAATGAAAACAATTTTGTGAAACAAATAAGCCTTACTTCAGGCAGAAGTGAAAGCAGTTTATAAAACCTTACCCAATCAGTGAAATAAGAAAACTGCATGATTTAGATAACTGCTCTGATTGTATGAACTATTTAATTCTCAAAGGAACATTCCAAGCAGAGAATCTGTGGGAAAATCAAATATGAACACTGTTTACATGACATAATTGACATTTTTTTCATTTGACATTTTAGACAAAAATTCCTTCTTGATAAAAGAAGGCCCGTTCTATTGAAATGGTCCATTGTCAAATTAAAATAAAAGCTAAAATGGTAAAGAAAACTAAATGGAACAAACACAAATTAAAATTTCCCCCCATTTTACTACATACCTCAGTTGGCTTTGGAGCTGGGAAGATTCTGAAAACCTCTGGACATACTTTTAAATACATATAGAGAATTTGTTTTCATAGAAAGTTTTGAACACCTGACTTCCCAGTCAGGCCTACTTTTCACAGAAATGTTTAGGCATCTGAAAATAATGAGATTTGCACTGAAAAGACTAATTACTACTGAGAAAAAAAGGACTACATTTTCTGAAAATAATAAGCTGCTATTACAGATAGGTTATCCAGCTCATGAATTTACCAGAGAGATTCTTTCTCTTGCATCCTGCAATAATTTAATTTTAGATTTTGGACTTCTGATCTTAATATTTTCTTCTTTATATGTATGTATATACATGTGTCTCTGTGGCTTACTCTTATATATATATAAACCAGCTGCACAAACCTGAGACAAACTCCAACAGATAAAACCTCATGTGGCAGTTTTGGCTAACCTTTTCTCTCTCCCCTTTCAGCATGTTTTATTTCTGATTAACACAAGTATTTCTCATTTCACTATAATTATTTTTTACTTTGTGTTTTTAGTAAGACTTTTAGTAAGACTTGAACTCTGCAACAAGCCAAGAGTGTATTGGCACGGGCCAAGACGTTCTCTTGTAAAGGGTATTGTAAAAGAGATGGTTTGGGGAGCAGGAAGGGCAGGGTTTTTTGTAGTTTCACTGTTTCAGCTGAAAACCACCGTTGTGAAATGTAGCTGAACCTCTACTTTGAAGTGTCCAAGGGAGAACATGCATACTTGCATTTCAGAACCGAGTCTCAGCTTGGCCAAGAAAACCAGAAATGTGCCCCACCACAACTGGTTTTCAGTCCCTCTGAATGGGATCCTCCTCTAGATGTGCTGATAGTCCCAGGTGTGAGCAAATCCATTTGAAAATGTCAGGGGAAGAAAAAGACAAAAAAATGTTTTGCATTTGTTTGGTAATTATTACTTACGGAAACTGGGTTATAATCTAATGTTAATGATTCATAAAGGTTTCAGACACTCAGTTTATATAAACACACAAAGTCTGGAGGGGTACCCAAGTATTGTCAGTCTGGGAAAATGGTGAGGATTCACTTGCTGGGTCACTAGCTCAAGCTTCCAACTGCATTCGTGTCAGGCCCTCAGCTTCTGGATCAAACCAAAGCAAGTTGCCAACAACAACAGACAAGAGAGAACTAGAAGTTTTCCATCCTGAGGAAAAATCTAGTTCAGATGGGTACACCCTGATTTGGACCACAGTTCAGATCTGTTGTTTTGTCTGGTCTCTGCCTTCATGAGACATACAAAGAATTCAGATTCTTACTTACATTTGCCAAAATAATTCTAAAAGCAAATCAAACACCAACAATTTAAAATAAACATAACTGAATCTTGGTCTGAACTGGAAGAAAAAATTGTACAAACCAGCAAAGCCAGCAACAAAGCAGATGGCTACAGTTACTTAGCAGTATAATATCACTGATACTATACTAAGCACACAGGTTATAGAGCTCCTTAGGCTTCCAGAATTTATTCATTTAGACCCACCTGTTCTCTTTTCTTTTTTTTTTTCATGTGCCAAATGCTAGCCCTTGGAGACACAGACCTTCTTTCTTTATACGGACTTTGAGTTCCTAATGCAGCGGAGTCCTACTTCTCAGCTGAATCCTATGTGTCAATTTGAGAGATCAAAACGCTCATACACAATGGAGCTGCAAGGAGACAAATGAAGATGGGTTTTCCAGACTCTTCCAGCCTGGTTTTCTGTTGAGTAGCAGTGGGGCATCAACAAATTTGGCTACAATACAGAGGTAAGAATGCTGCAGTTAAGCTCCCTTTAGGTTTATGGGTTCAAGGGTGCTGTTTAAAACAAATAAGGTGGGAGAGGGGAAGAAAGTAACAGCCAGTTTTGCCAAGGTTTGCTTTTCCCAAGCATGTGCAGTTCTGCCCATCAACAGGCGTATCTGTCCTAGTTTCCTTCCATGTCAAATAATGTCATGCAGTGTGCTCAGTATGGGCCAGATGCTAACACAAAAAAAGGAGGGGCTGAGGCCTTTCTAAGAGTGTGTCCATTTGAAGAGGTATTTATTCAGTATATTAAATCAGTGTTCCACTGGGGATGGTTCTGTTCTCAGTGTTCCTCTCACTGAACTGATTTGGGATCAATGCCTGATCTTGCGCCTCTCTTGCAGCTTGCCTTCAGAGTCTTCTCCTTAAGGAAATCATGCATGGAAATTCCTTTTTACGAGCTTTTACTGAAACCACAAGTCTGTATCTGAAATATATACTACTGCAAAATTTTGCCCAAAGCTTTGTCTTGGCTATATAAAGAAATTATAGGTGTGGACCAATTTTTGAATTAGCATGAAAACTGCTTTTATGTGCATATGAGAAAGGCCTTTGAAACATCTTGCCAAAGGCTTTTTTGTCTTCTGGTTGTTATAAGAAAACATGGTTGCCCAAAAGAAAAAACCTGATCATGGTTCCACCTTAATCAGATTCACAATCGTGTCCTAATGCAATTTGTCCTAATCCATTTCTAGGGAAGACAACCATTTATGATTTGGAAAGACATGTGGGAATAAATGTGGCTATATGGAAAACCCCTGAGTTCTTTATGTACTATATTTTACCAGTTCATAAAAAAAACTAATTACATTTTAGAGAAGGCATTATAGATGCGATGTATATTCTAATACAAAACCCCTCTGCCCAGGTGTCCTACAATCAAACTGTGCTCAGTTTGCAGTATCACGGTGTATTTTATATCTCTGTGGCTGGTTTTAGAATAATGATGCCATGCTTAACACATTTTAATACTGATCACACATTTCTGCACATGGCTGCAAATGCTGCTATGCTTATTTTGTTTGGTGCAAGAATACCTTCTGCTTAGTACGGCAGCAAATTACCCTTGCAGCAAAATAGTTAATTACTTGGTGCCCATGGAATAAATTAATTAATACTTGTGCAAATATCTGTATACTCATCCATACAGAAAACCCTATATAGTTATCTCATTAAAATGACGTGCTCCAGAGAATGAAGACAGTTCAGCGTGTTCAGGAATCTGCTTTGACATCTCTACCTCACCCTGTGCACATGCAGGTTGGAAAGTGAAGGGTGGGATGGGAAAGGGTGCACGAAAATGCCTAAGACTTACCTTTATCCATATGAGTTATCCCATTGGAATTGTGTGAATAAAGTTAACCATAAGTGTTTTGAGGACCAGGTTCCTAAAATAATACAGTGGAGTTCCAAATGTAAAACAGTTGAGGTTTATTTGCACTGAAATTCTTTCATGTGTTATTTCCCTCCATACACACACATTAAATATTATAAATGTTATTGTTAGGAAAAATTTTGCTATAAACATTACTGACTATAATGAATGGCATAAAACTGGGGCAGGTCAGCAGTGTAAATAATCAGAGTCTTCTTATTTACCCATTTGTAATAATTAGAAGATCACGTAACTCATGAAATCATAATTATCCAACATTTCATCCTTTGTTTTTTACTTGAAAAGTTTGGGAGAGAATGTTTTTCTTTTTCCCGCTCGCATCTGTGGATGATCATTTGCTCTTTAGGTGGTGAAAACTGAGGTCCTAATTCAAAGCTTATCATCTGCCCCATCCTTTTTATCAGGCAATTGGTTTCACGTATGGGAAAAGTTGCTGCTGCTGAAGAAACAATGGTTTTGCATGCACCCAGTAAAGGGATTTATTTTTATTTGTTTGCCTTATGAAAAAAAGAGCTCCACTGAAGTAAAAGTTTTGTTTTATACAGGACTACAAAATAGAAAAAATTGGCCCTGTTCCGAACTGGAACAAAACCAGTGCAGTTGCCTCGGAAGGAAAATTCCATTACTTGTTCAAAACACGTTGATCTTATTTCATGCAGCTATAATATAAAATAAGACAAACAGGAAGAAAATAAAGTGAAAGGCTGTAGAAAATTAAAAATTTGTTTGAATTCCAAAATATCAGAGCAATGTTTCAATATGAAATTATTTTTTAAGATTTTCTGAAACAAAGAGATATTGCAAAGGATTTTAATCTTTATAAATTTGCATATTTCAAAAGTAAAGTTTCCTCAAAGTGTCTTAAAAAAACAATGGAAAATTAAGTGCTTCTTCATAAGAAAGTATGTTTTTTCCTTCCTTTTTTAATTATTTACTTTTAAACACACAGAAGTGCAATACCCCCACTTGTTCTAATGATTCTCTACGTAGCGCACCATATGACTGAAAAAGAATTGATTTACCCCTTGAAATCTTCTAGTTACTGTCAGAATTAATTTTGATATTCAGAAAACTTCATGCCATAGCAGCAGCATCGACAATCAAAGACTCGAAAAAACTTTTGGGGTCAAAAAGGAGCATTGTACGAACAACTTTAAAAGTGGCTTTTAATGAGAAGAACCAAGGTTAGATGCCTCCTGATTCATAAGCAGAACTTGAAGTAATTCAACTGAGTGAAGTTTAGTTTCCAAGAAAATACAAAGTATCCATCACTTTTACAGTTGAATAGAAAGTGAGACAATACATTTTTGTTTTCGTGCACTGCATGAGCACATCTCCAAACTGAACACCTAATTAATGCATGAACCAAACACTGCAGCAACTCAGTCCATCTCATTTCAAGTTACTACACATACACAAAACAGAACTGTTCTTTGATTTTTGTTCTTGTTATCGTTTTGTTGTGGGGGTTCATTTTTTATGGGGTTTTGGGCTTTTGCTATATTAGAGCTTGCTTTTTATTGGAAAAATCATTTCTCCCCACTTACTTGGTTTCAATGTTTGTCATATGATTTTCATGCACATATTGCATCACATGTAGGCCTGGCCACCATCATTGGTCCAGACAATACCGCTTGAGCAAACTTTGCAGTCATATGACAAAAAGAAACTTTTTAGTGTTGAAGAATATTGGAACTAGTACAGAATTGATGTGTTTTGAGATGAAAGGCAATCAGCATTCAAAAGTGACAAATCTAACCAGGTGTGACAATGAACATGCTCAGCTTGAGACATTTTAGAAAGAATGGTTGCCATAGAATGGACATTCAGCACTTTCTTAAATTTTACCTTCTTTACACTGGATTTCCAAAAATAGAGGTACTAAAAATCTATTTTTTCATTTAATTTTAGTTTTATTAAATTTGAAAGTTGCAGACATAGCTTTTGCAAGCTCAGCATGCTCAATATGTAACTTTGAGTACCTTTAACAAGACAAGACTGATTTTCCTGTTGGGAAGATTAATTTTTCATTGCTGTTGTTGTATAAGTATAGGCCTGTTTTCTTTTGTAATAAATAAAGCTGAAGTCAACACATGTAACCACCAGTATAATACGTGCATGTTGTGAAACTTGTCCTGACTCAAATCTGTTTAATGGTTTTCCACTGAAAATTCAACATCTGCCAACACCACACAAATCTTGATAACTGATGTCATCATGAACCCATTAAGCCTTAGTTTTTAACATGTTAGGAAAACAAAGGGTTTATGGAAGACTGCTAACAGAGGGCTAAATCCTGGAGCCCTTATTCAACAGTAGGAATTGTTCCTTAAGTAAGGTGTGAGTAAGAACATCTTAAGCCTGGCAAAATGTAAGCAAGCTCTTGTTCCACATTAAATTTAATTAGCCAAGCCATTCATTAAAATGACACCGTAAGATATGAAACCTGTCACTGAAATCACCTTTTGTCACTGAGGCTGATTTGGAAATGCATGTCCTGCCACACCAGCTACTAGCTTTGATGTGTCACAGCTGTGATACTGCAGCAAGGAAAAGCCATTTAAATAGAGGGGGAGCTCCAGAGGAGTCAGGCATTTTCCCCTAAGGATCTGAAACTTCTCAGCAGAGGCCATCCAGAGATACATACTGAATAAAAACGTCCTCATACTAAAATCTCATAACATGCCTGCAGGATCCCTGTAGCTGTAGCTAGAGGAAAAAGCTGTGCAGTGTTGAAACAATAAGGAGCATCCATCCAGATAAAGGAGGAATCCCATGTTATCTCTAACATCCATACACCTGCAAAACTGATAATGCTTATCCAGCAGTTTGTTTCCTGGGCACAGAGGTGGTTAATCAAAGTTACAGCATAAGACCTGTGGGGGAGGGAAAGTCATTTAATTAATGTGCCAGATATCCTTGCCAAAGCTTTTGCCAAGATTAGGTTCAGATTGCAAAGAAATCTCCAAGAGAAGGGTAATTCTCAACACCTGCGGGCACTTTTATTAGCTGCTTGCACAGAATAGAAAACCTTATGTTAAGGTATTTGTCTCCACTCTACCAAACTGACCTCACATGCTTTTATCTGGCCATAACCATAAGCAGATTTTAAAGCAGGCTGCAGAAGAGATTGCTAATGGGCAAGTGCTCTGTGGCAAATCCACTTGAATAAAGTAACCTGTGGATGGAAGCAATCATATAAAGCTGTTCAAAAGGGACGCCGTCAAAATTCACTGTCAAGGGTAGATTCAGGTGCATGGAGGAGGAAGAAAGTGAAAGACATCACTAGGATCTTTAACACATCCAGAAGAGGCATCCACCTAAAGCAGCATTATGCCAGACCCAGGTCCAGGCCACCAGGGCAGAACCTTGGCTGCCTCTAAATTTTTCCCCCTTGAAAAAACTTCAGCAGTGTTCTGGGGGGTTTTTGTTTGGTTGGTTGCTGTTTTGGGGGTGGTTTTGGTTTGTTTTTGGTTTTCTTTCCAGAGGCAGCAGATTCTACAGCACTCTGCAGAATGAGGTTCAAAAGTTGAATGCATAGCCACAATGCTTTTAAGGAAACAAAACCTCAGTAAACACCTGATGTGTTTAGAAACATATTACAATAAATCTAGGAAATTGTTATGTTTTGGTACTGCATAATGTAACTCCTCGTTAAAAGAGTGAATTGAAGGTTCGTTTATCTGTATTTTGTTGTGAAATAACTTGTTTGCATCTGAAATGAACAGTTACAACTGTCTAGTGGAGACTTGTGGAACTGTTACTCACCCTTGATCCAACAGTATGCACTTTTAGCATATATAAACACATACACATGTGCAACCCGATTTCCACAACCATTTGCAGTAGTGAAACATGAATTCTCAAATGTTCATCATTCCACGCACTTTAAACAGTCTCTCTTTAATCTGTTTTACCCATTTAAATAGTAGCTTTCAGGAGTTCAGAAAATTCCTACCTCTTTTCTAGTTAGAACAATAGCAAAAAGGCTCTGATTTCCATTTTGCTAACAGTAATGAAATAAAATTACTAGTAATTATAAAAAATATCAACATCCACGACTTTGGAAAATATAGTAAAACACAGATTTTTCAAGAAATAGTCTTGAAATGTTGCCCTGGTGTTATTGTTCTCTTTGCATTTTCTTGCTTCTCTCCTAGCTGCAACGGAACTCTTTTAAACAGAACGTTAATGACAACTCACAGCTCAGTAATTTCATGTCAGATTCTTCCTCTTCAGTTATGCTAACTAGCATCTTACTCTGCAACAGCCTAAGTCACTAAATGAGTGATGATGACAATGAATAAATGACCAGAAACATCAGGGAAGCTGCCGTAAATCTAAACCTTAACTCATCTGTCCTTCCATTTTTTTCCCAGGAAACATCACAAAAACAGTGAATCACCCTAAATATTGATTATCCTTTACATCAGGTAGGGTAATTTATGGCACTTGCCACTTACTGTGCTGGCAATGTTGCATGCTATAAAGAGCTGCATGAGGTAAGGAGACCAGAGCTGTGACAGAGCCCTGCCACTTGCCATCATTTGCAAGGGAATTGCAGAATCAAAGCCTGATGTCACGACCCTAAAATTCGGGAAGCAAAGCCCTCCCACAGCCTCTGAGAATACTGCAACTGATCTAATAGCTCACACACCAAAGTAACTCCTGAGCAAATCCATCAGTTCAGAGCTGATGTCGCTTCTTAACTTTCAGAAAGCTGAATATAGCCATAATTACAACTAACTTTGCACACTTTATACATTATAAATCTATAGCTATGATTAGCTTTTAGAAAACAGATAATCAAAAAAAAAAAAAAAAAAGCAAATGTATTAGGATATTCCTAAAGGTATTCATGCTTGTCCATGAAGATAAAATTGATATTAGGGCTTTTACACCGTAATTCCTAATTTTCTGAGTCGCAAGAAAAAGAGCAATCCAGCACTTTCTGTATATTGGTCCTCTCCGCACTCCAAATTCAAGGTGATGGCCTTCTCCTGACATTATGTTACGACTTACAATCATTTTAAACCTATCCCTAGGAATTTACTTTGAAAACAATTTGGAGTGTATATATGGAAGAGCCATCTTTTAGAAGACTGATCCTAATACTTAACCCACCTTTTTCAGTACAATAAAGATCAAAGGCAGCTGTGCAGATATCCTCGTTAGCATTGCTGATACAGGTTTATCTGGGTAATACCTAACTATTCAACTTGCTACGAACAAAGGAATAAGAAATGATGCAGACTTCTGTAAAACATAACACACTTGTGTTCTGCAGAATTTGCTCGGGCCCCAGCCCCACAGAGTGCATACATCAGAGTTTTACACCTGACTAGTTCCACCAGTTGAGAGAGGGTTACTCATGCATATCATGTTAAACGTGAAAATAAGTGCCTGTAGGATTTTAAGGAGCAACACAGGCACTGAAAAGACAGCATAATCTTGATGGGCAAATAACAAACATGTTCCTCCATGAAAAAAGACAGAAAGTGAGCCTGCCGTAATAGCTTCATCAGTGCAAATTTGGCAAACACAGCACCATGGCGCTGACTGCAATTTTTCCACTATAAGCCTGACCTGTAACTTATTAACCTACCACTAAAACAGTATTCACCTCATGTTCAGTTCTTCAAAATACTCAAAGGAAAAAGAAATTGGAATCAATTTTTATTCCTCTCCCCTGAAAAACGGGTAAGGCATGCCATATTTGTAAAATTTCATAAACACTAGAAAAGACTGTAAAAGAATCTATGATGTGTTCATACAGCACTCAGAATGGCTTTCACAATTTTTTGTCCACATTAATGTCATTAGACTGTAACTCTTCTCTGATATTGCATTGCTCTCAAACAAAAATAAACAAACCCTCCTGTAACACCAAAATTGCAAAGGTCCAAGACCAATGATAAACCTGCTTCTTCTTTATTTCCCTGGGTACTTGCCGCCTGCCCCATGGCTAACACTGTACTCCGTAACCCTTCTGGGTATTTCTGCAAACCCCACAATGCCACCAAAATGACTTCTAAATCTTTTTCTAGAGCCTGAGTTCATGAATGACTGTTAGTTTAGGAAGTATTAATGGGAGCCATTTCATCAAATACAAACATTGCTTTCTCTTTCATGGGATTGTGCAGAATTTAAGACAACCTAAAACTGAGCCCACGGTTGTTGTTTTTGCGTAGGTTTATCAGAGTCTGTCTAATTGAAGACAGGTCCATAAATAAAACATCAGGCCATTTTTTTCCCTGTTATTATCCTCATTAGGATAAGATTAGATCACACAAAGGTTATAGTATGTGAAAAATTGTGGAGCATTAGATTAGACCACTCTAACAGGAATAAAACCAGTACTCCCCAGATTCCTTCAGGAAACTCAGATGAGTGGCTCACTCAGAAATTTCCAAGCCACTGTCTAAATAACTTCTCTCCAGCTTCCATAAATAAGTATAAGTTTGTAATTTGCTGAAAGATTTTAGTGATTTCCTTCTCTTAGTTATTGCATAAAGCTCCTAACTAAAGCACTGCAACTTCTAGAGAAAGGAGCATAGGTCCCTGCAACCTTAGAAACACAAGATTATTTTTACTTTCTTTCATAAAAGGGTTTTTGTATCTTGATTCACCCTATCTCATTATTTACTTTTATTTTAAGGTCATTGAATTTTCAGGTTGCCCCTTGACAGTAGCAAAAGTCACCCGTAAGTTACCAATGCACACAGACTAACCAACCTATTATTTTTTCCCTGCTCTGAAAATTGTCTAGTTAATAGATAACCATTAAACTCAGAGATTCATAGCCTTTACTTTGGTGTTTTCTGTTTCTATTTCAGACCAGAGAAGACCTCGTTTGCCATAAAGCTTGCCTGATTTCTTCCAGCCGTATTAGCTGATTAAAAAAAGAAAGGACTTCTTACAGTCCTGGGCAGTACTCTGCAAGTCATCTTGAAGATCATAAAGGCTGTGGAGCTTTCTGGGAAGAATCTTTCTTTTGTTTTTATTTCTGCACTCCAAGCCATGTAATTAATACTGCACAAGCACAGATACGTGTAACTCTTACAAGTGACTATTTATCAGAATTGATGCCAAAAATGCAACCTATTGTGATTTGTGTTTTTAAGCTGCATAGCAGAGACTGATCAGCATTGCATCAGCAGTCTAGAGGCAAACTCCTGTGCTTATACAGGCAAATTACAGGTCTGGATGAACACCAAGAGCAAGCTCTTCATTCCTTCAGCATTTTCTGTACTGCCAGGTCTGGTTCTATAAAATATGACCTTCAAATGGAGGAGGGTCCTAATCCTAATTCTGAGTTACATGTGCCTAATTTCAAAGCTTTATGCTTGGGCACTAGCCACAGTGAGACAGATACTGCGTGTTGCTCACTCTTCCTCCTTTTCACACACTTTTCTTGCCAAGGTGCAGTTGTAGAAAACAGCTTTAGAAAGCAGTAGTTTGAGATACTGTATACCTGTTTCCCCCAGTAAAGCACAGCCACACAGACATTTCAAAGAGTGTAATTTCTTTTTGTCTTTCCTCTTCTTAGAAATGATGGTTTATAATGGGTTAAAAATCTGCTGCTAAGCACTGGCCATTTTAAGGTGTATTCTTCTCCCCTGCTGATTTGCCCTCTGACCTTCTGGGGGCCAGGGCGGCTGCAGACTTCATTTTTACTCTATTTCCTGGTCTCTCTCCTGGCTGTGCATTCAATGTTTCCACAGCAGATTAATGACAGCTAATAATATCTGATATATCTGGACATTGCCACATAATGAGTTGCAGTCCCACTGGGTGCCCAAAGTGTCACTACTAACAAATTCACCAGAGCTGCACATAATTAGCATGTAAAGGGAGTGATCATGCAGTAAATCTGGAGGGGAAGATGGATAGCTCATGAGGAGAAAATACAAGGAAAAAATACTGTTCTTAACACTCATTGGTAAATGTATGTTTCTTGCCATGAATATTTTCTTGATAACAAACTGTGGACAGGTTACCTTTACAGTAACATTATTCCTTCCACGGCTGATAGGCAGAATTTCATTATGCCACTGCTAATGTTACAATATTTCTGCAAAATGTCACCATATGTAAATTAGAAGAGGTTAGGGTTTCCATCTTAGTTTTCTTTCAGGATGCACTGTCCCTTTCTGCTATGGCCTAATCCCCCCTCTTACTAGTTTACAGACATACTAACATTGACTCAACCCTGCAAAATAAAATCGGCACTGGAGGAAGGCTCTTACTTCTCCAATAGCTAAATATGAATGAAGAAACTCAGGACATGACAGAGGGAGCAAAGATACGAGAGTAGAAATTAGCTTACTTGATGAGGTTTTACCCGAAGTATAACCTTCCTTGACACATTAGAAAATACCCAATAAAGAAAAATGGGATGCACAGACAGTGTGAGTTACCTGACCTGACCTGAACACAGGTCTCCACCTTGTGACCACCTGGCTGCCCATCACAAGCTAAGTGCTGCCTGCAGTCTGGATCTGTGCAGGCAAAGAGGCTTTCCCAGGAGAAGGAGGTTGACAAGGAGTAGATGAATTATCCTGATGGGCTGCATTCAGCCTGAAGAGCCCTAAACAAGGCAGCTCTGCTCTAGTTTAAGTCATTCATTCCTCCTCATTAGAAACCATTGCTCACCAATGCTAAAGACTTCATTTGGTTTGAGGTTGTGTCACTTACACGCTTTTTGCTGCTTTGACATCTGGGTGGGAACACTTGTATTTATGTGACTCCAGCTCTGAGGTTTATTTGGGCAATTGGCCAAAACATGGTTAATTCAAAGTGTAAGGGCTTTTTTGAAATTATTATTATTATTATTATTATTATTATTATTATTATTTTGCTGAACAGAGAGGCCTTTGGCCCTGAAGGCTTCAAGCCTTTAAACTGTTCTTCATAAGGCACTTCAGTCATTTGGGGGGGGAGTTAACAAGGAAGCCTCACTTCAAGAAACAAACCCAAATTCCAACAAATAAACAAAAAATTATCTACAACACATACACTTTCCCATGATAAATAATTATTTAGAGATGTGAAAAATTCATAAGGGCTTATTCTGTTCTCTGTAGCTGCCTTCTGCAGAGAGCGAGCTTGGCCAGGAGAGCCTTGTGATCCTCAGGCTAAGCAAGCCTGAGGCTGACTCAGAACCCATTTTATATTGAAGGCAGAAATTGCACAGAGCTCAGGTACCAGCTCCTGTTTGAGATGCTGATGAGCACTATCAATAACACTCAGCACTGTAAGTGTGAACTGCTACTCAGCAGTACAGGGAAGCACCCTGGAAATTACTGTAGCTGCTCCTGTCCACTACTGCATTCCTGTTTCTGTCATTAGCTAAGTGGTCATGAGCCTCACAGATTAGCTCATAAACTCTGAAAATTTCTGTATTCACAGCTCATACTGAATTTCATGCTGACTCGTGTTCTGTTGGAGAATCACCTTTTAGAGCCATGCGACTTAGCTTTTATCTTTTTTTTTAAAAAAAAAGAAAGTTTCCAAACTGAATGTTGCACAGAGAAGTATAAACCACAGAGGCTTAAAACCAGCACAGTTAATTAAGAAGTGAGCATGTCTTTTAAAAGTCCCTCCGCTTTTGCACCTTAGAAAGGGCAATCCTACTGGTTTGGGTTTTTTTGAGGGAGGGAGGGGAGGAAAACCAACCCAGACATTAAAAATCATTAAACTCTTCCTGACAAATAACAACTTTAATTTTGAACCCCTTGTTTTACTGCCTTCTCTCTGCAATCCATATGGTAACTCTCAGCACAATTACTCATTTCAAGATTCACCTTTTCACATAATTTCCTTGTATACAAAAAGGTCCAAATGAAAACAAAAACAAAAACCAAACAACAGGAAGGCTTATATTGTTTATCTTGTTTTTGATGAAAGAGCAAAGCTCACACACTATCCAGCTCCCACAGGGGCCTTTTTTTATGCAATCTTAATGATAATTAACTGACAGTGATTGATGACCAGTACTGAGGTAATAGAAGATATAACTCCACCAGTCTATCCAATTCACTTTTCTATTTTTTTATAAGTTCTTGTTTATTTCTGAATATTATCAAATCAATTATTTGTCCAATTTGAATTTCACATTTAAAGATCATCGGAAACACATTTGCCCAGTTGTTCTATCACCTTGCTGACTGGGATTTCATATCCTCAAATTTCATTCTGTGTCAAGTTTCGGGAAGGCAACTACTTTTGCATTAGAAATACAAGAAAACACTCACATTTCCATATGATTTGTAGGTAAAAGTATTTCTACTGGAAAACAGGCCCCAGAGCACTAAGGCCATACAGAATTTTTTGATATGTCCACATGGAATTTTGTTGAAGGGAACATGAGTCTTTTTTAGCTTAATTTCAAAATATTGTTGTTAGCATTGTAGACATCTCCAGGGGTATTTTTTATATGCACTGAACTGTTTTATTACAAAATCACCTTTGCTGAAAAACTCCCAGTCTCACATCCAACTTTGGTCTTGTTGAATCTCACAGCATCTCATACATTGTCCAGAATGGCTACATGAAATGACTACATTTTATGCTTTATTCTTCAAATCTACAGTTCTAAATAATTGTTGGCATTGTGCTGGTTGTGTCAGCCTTAAAATTTTGTATATATATCAACTGTTTTAAAAGCTTTTTGAAGAGGTCTATTGCTTTACCAGGAAAATGGTCCAATTTGAAATGTGTATGTTACACAGAAGACCTCATGTGTTAAATTTCTTCATCTGACAGGTGAATTCTCTCCAGTATTTTATCACTTGTTACATTTAAATGATACTATTTTAACTGCTTTTCTGAAAGACTCTTTCTTTCTTTTATTGGTTGAAAGAAGAATAAGTTCTTTTTAGACATGCAGTGTTCCCTTAACAGCTTCACTGCCCTTTCAGTGTGTCATTACATATAACAAAATGTACACACAATGCATCCCTTGGGAGCTGAAGCTTACCACGGTGCAGTACTTTCAAAGTGAGTGTTTTATACCATTTGGCACCCTGAGGATGTGTGAGGTGACACCACTGATCTCTCAGGAGAGACATTCCTGATTTCTTACAGGTCTCGCTGATGAAGAAATTAGTCACTAATTATATTTTGTAAATTCTAGCAGCCTTTTCTTTCCCTTGCCCACCCCCTCACCCCCCCATAAGACAGAGAATGTGGTAAAACTGCATCTGCCTGGGCCTCAAAGCATGTTCAGGTTTTGCCTACCTTTATGCCCTCCTTGATGAGAGCAACAAAGGAGGATCCTTCACCAAGTCAGATGCTGCTAAGCCCCAACTACTAGGTAAGACTCCCATGGAGGTCTATCAACAAGTCTCAATCATCCATACAGGTTATTGCTCAGGGACAAGGGACATCACTTTCCACCCAGAGGCTGCCTGCTGCCACTGAAGCATCTTTTTCCAATACAATCAGTGATCATTTGGCACACAGGGGACTTCCAGAGTTATGGCCGATAAACCCTCCCCACTATGAGAACAACAGAAAGTGGCCATGAATCATGCATTTTCAAGCACTAGAGAAGATGGGCGACGCATAAATACCTCCTTACTTAAATGATTTCCGAGGAATGCTTTCCTTAAGGATAGGCTGGGAAATGCTGGTCTGTGTGCAAAACAACATACCCCTGCCTCCCACAGGAATGACATGGTCCCACTGCTTCACAGACAACTACAAATGGAAATAAAACAATTGCAAGAAAACTGAAGGTGATCTTTTTTGTCTTCAACTGAAGGAACAAAGCAGCAACAACAAATATTTTGTGTCAGAAGAAGCCTTCCAAGTGATCTGAAATTAAATGCCTCCTCACATACTGCAAATAAAGCAGAGGACGTGATGCACGGAAGTTGTGACACAGGAGCTGGGAAAGGCATTTTTATCTCTCACCCTACTAACTGGCACCTGGATGCAAATTCATCTTCTTGCTGAATGAGTTTGAACCAAATGCCCCCTGCCCTCCTCAGGATTGCCCTGCCTGGCCACCGGGCAATCATGTATTTCTGTCTCTGTGTACAAGGTCAAGGGAAGGGAGAGCATTCTTAATTTCTTCTATGGAAGCACTGCCATGCATTGCCATGGAGAGCACAGCAGCCAGTCATTTGCAGTCCTGTCTTGCCACTGGGCCAAATTCAACTTTTTTAAAGAATCAGAAGCAGCACTAATAGGAGAGGCTGAAGGACTCTGCACCACTTCCCTCAAGTTAAAATACAGCAATTCTGACATTCTCAGGGTAAACGGGTGACTTGACTTGAAAACCCATCAGGTAAAGGTAGGAAAGGAACTGAGTTCTTCCAAGTCCTAACCTCTATGATGCTGGAAAGGTTGAGAGGCCAGGGCAGCTTCACCCTCTGCATTACCAAAGTTTAGTCTTAATTTCTTTCATCAGAGAAAATTACTCATGAGCATGTGTTACTCATGAATGTAACACAAATCAGTGCTTTTCAGTAGGCTTGCTTCTAACCTTATGTACACGCATCTATCATATCTGTACAAGTAATATCAGGAATATATAGTAATGAAAATAATCATCTGATTATAAATCATCTGGTATCTGAAACAACCGTAGGTATCTTCGTGACAAGCAGGAATTATACATTGCATACAAGACTTACTGAGATAATGATAATTTTATATTCTATGGTGCTTGCTGTGTGCAAAATAACACCCGAGATCATTTAAGTTCTAACGCCACAGTGTAAAAGACATCCTTAATTTTATGCTGGTGGCCCACTATAAAACAAAATAATAGCTAGACTGACCTTCCAGGTGCCCTGTTTTGGGCTATCGCTTGCTTTCAGCAAGGCACAGCTACAGATTTGTGAACTTCTCCTGCTGATGGAACCACCTTTGTGTTTTGATACTTCTGCTGCTTCCAGTGGAGTCAGTTGCCAAAGTGCTTCTTAGCTGGAGACTGGATTTACAAAAGACTTTGATCAAAATACCTTTGGTGGGCTTCAGGACAGAATCTAATTTACCTATACAAATAGTGATTCTGCTGCAAAATCTAGATACCATCCTATACCACAGAATTATGGCTGCTCTCTTTACTGTCTAAATCAAGCTTTTGCTTTTCTGTTCAATTCTTAGGTCTACAGAGCGAGGAAAGATGAAAGAGAAAGGACTTAATCTCATTGTCTCTTGTATGTTGTTAATTTAGAGGAATATGTTTGAAAGTAGAAGCAGGCAGCAAAATACACTGGAAGCAACAGCCTCCACATGCACTGAAGAACAATGTGAAAATGATAGCAGTAAGTTATATACTCTAGTCCCTAGGCTTAGACTTCCATGTCTGAAGATTTGGACCAGGCCTGTTCTCCTGGTTCCTGTTGCATCTGCATTCCACACAAGCGATGGAAATCCAACATGCCAGCTACACATAAGCTGGAGGAGACCAAGAACTTTGTAGTGACCCCCTGTTTGATTTCAGGAACTGAGGTTTTACAGATAAAAAGTAGGGGAATATATTCCTCCACCTACATGTACTTCCATGTGGTTCCATGAAAATGAAATGTTCCAGAAAAATTAACAACATAGTAACACCATATCACTGTCTCTGGAAGGTTTCTTTTCAAACCAGAAGTATTTCTCTAAAAATATTTCCTCCTCTTCAAATTTTAAATACACCTGGAAAAGTGCTTTCCCATTGGAACCAGGATGCTCACAGGATCATACAAATGTTTGCTCCAATTAATGGGAACGGAGTTTATTTCTAGAGAAAGGTCTACCTCCCTTTGGCCCACTGAGTTTCAGATGAGGTTTTCTAATGCAGCTTGAGGGCTGTTATCAGGCAAGCAACCAGCCTCTTTCAGAGTGGACAAATTAACTGATTAAAAGCCCTGCTAGTGTCATGACTCCATATACACAATTCTATTCTTATGGGGTATACTGCTTGCCAAAATAATATCTAGTTAGGTCCAGATGTTCAGGCTTCCCTGTTTTACCCATTTGTACAGGCACCCATTAATTCTGAGCCAATGTTACCCTGCCAACACGTTATATAGGGGGACTGGAAGAATGGAAAACAGCCTCTACTAAACTTGGTGATTCATCTAAACAAGTTTTGTTTCAGTAAAGCAAAATTTGTACCAGTCTGCTTCCCAATTACCTCAGACAAATCTGCAATGATTTGTAATTACATTATTATTTTAAATTAATCTATCTGTGAATTACAGTTGCCTTTTGTTTATTCACTTGTTTAGACTGGTCTACAAAAATGAGCAAAGCGTTCAGCCATTTATAATAAAAGCAAAATGACTAAAAAGACCTACATTTTTTTTTACATTTGCATTAATGAGTTCATCCAAAAATATATATGCAATAATATATGAAATTAAGTTATAAATGTAGGGATGTGCTCTGAATCACCATGAAAATCTGCATGCAAATGCATAATAATCACAAATCTACATTATTACAATATTAAAAAATACCTACAATTAAATTATCATGTGGAAATAATCATAATGTTATTGGAAACTCAATTATTGTGGCAACCCTTGTCGGGGAATTAGCAGGCTATGGCAAAGGCAAGTCAGACCTGAATTCATCAAATATATATTATCACAATATTACATGTTCACTTCGATTCCATGCAAAGACAAACATCCTCACTCACTAGTATCTGCTCAATGCATTTGTATTATTCATGAACAACTCTGTGATCTATTATACATACAAAACTGATTGTATGCTGCTTGCCGGAGGCTACAATGCAGAGACACAGAATTAATTTTATTATATACACATGCATGATAATTGTGTAGAATTCGGTCAAATATCAAACTCTGCTCCTGTGCTCCATTATTTTACTTTCCAAAAAGAGGTCTAAGGTCAGCAGCAATTTCTCTTTGGCGACACTGAAACTCTTTGTCATTTAGAGTAGAAAGTTCCTGGGTACTAATGAGCCTGGAGCTGTGATGAATGGTCACACATTCCCTTTCCTTTCCAACCCCCACCCATCAAAGGGAAAATGTAACTTTTATTGAGATTCTCAAGAATTCCATGCCTCTCTTGCACACAGAAGTCACTTTGGGCTGTGGACTTAGAGACTTGATTTGTCAGAGATGGAGACAACTTTTTTGTTTGTTTTGGAGACTTGTCTAAAACTGTGCGAGAAGATGTTCAATACAATTAAGGAAACTTGTTTGCAGCAGTAGTTTTGTTCCTGTAGGAACTGCTGTTATTTTCAAGGTGTTTAAGTAAACCCTCCAGAAGTGTTTTCACAGGGCCTTCTTCCTTGCTACAAATTTTCATTAAAAGCAAACAACTCCCACTTTCTTCAATAGCACAAGGGACTGATAGGAAAGCCTTTTTCTTCTTCTCCCAAATCTTCCAAAGGTTTTGCCAATAAGACAAAGATTAGCACCATCCAAGACATTTGGATGTTTGTAATGTTTGAAGACACAGGGAGATAGAAATGCATCAAACCTGAGATGGGACTTGAATAACGTGCACCACCACAAAGTCCTGGTCCAGGTTCAAATGTCATTGAAATTCAGTAGGACACCTGACTTCAACGTGTTTCAGTTTAGACAAAGTCCAGGTCTAGGGGAGTAAGCAGTATGTGCAACTTCTGCCAAAAGTTGACTACTGTCATTCAGCTTCAGAGATGGGTATCAACTCCCATCTACTGTAGTTACACAATCCCTTTAGCACGCATCTAGCCCAATGATCCTTGTTTCAGGAATGAGAAAAAGAAAAAGGTCATCTTTAATTGAGAAAAAAAAAACCAACAACAACCTGTCCAGTGTGCCGTTCTCCACGCTGCATTAAAAACCAAACCCTGAAACATCTTTCTTTGTAGTTCTGTTCACTCCCCCTCTCCATCTACCATCCAGGCTTTTGGCTATCACACTCATCTGATTCTATGAGCTTTAAAACTGAGGAATACTTACTCCTTGCCTGGCACACCAGGAGCAGGGTCTCATTCAAGCACATCCCAAACCTGCTCTTGCAGTACCACGCTGCTTTCAACAGTCATAAGCAAAAGGTGCACTCCAATGCATTTATATTCTAGATTCATAACATTTACAGAAACAAACTGTAACAAGGACTCTAAAGGGTCTCTCTAAGTCTGATCATGAGCTAGGGGAGATTTAAACCTCCTCATCTTTAAATTTATCTTTTGTATGCTTATGTCATGCCCAGAGTCTATAATTTTCATAGCTCTGAGAACAGTGCAGGGTGATCCACATTTAATAGTGTATGGCTCGCAAGTTTACCACAATATCATAAATATACTATAAATTGATAAAATCATCACTGTCCTAATTAAGGAACATGATGGACAGAGAAGAAAATATCAGGAAGGAGGAAGTGAACAAATCCCCCACATAACATGTGGCTCCATCATAAGAGGTAACAAGTAAACATGTTAAGCTGGATGTTTATCTTGGTTGACTCATAGCCATCAACAACAGAAACAGCAAAAAAACAGCTCTGACCAGTCTCCAGGGCAGTAGTTGAGCCAAATGAAATGCTGAAGGTGCTGAAGAATAGCTCTAGCATTAAAGATCATCTCAGTAATCCACTGTACTACTTAATTGTTTATAACTCCATTCTGTTCTTAAAGATTTGTGGTTTTAGGTAGGCATAAGCTACATCTTTTTTGGTGAAAGCAACAACTCCATGAGAGACAGCAGCTTTTAAACATTTCACTCCTCCATGGTAAACCCATGGTCATTTCCTGCCATTTCAGGCTGGCTAGGAAGTTAGGTGAGCAGCAGGACCTTAAAGCTCAGGCAGCATCTTTTAACTTCAACTTTTGCTGTAAAAGTATGTAACATAAGCTGCCAGGTCACAGAGAAAGCTCTGGAAGGCAGCAAGATAATGGGGACAAGGGCCTCACCCAAACTACTTATTTTTTCATCATTACTTAAGACCTGTGAGTTCTTATGTACATATATGAAATTTCAGTAATTCAAGCTTGTACCTCTCGCTAGCACTAAACTCATGCAGTTTGAGTTCAGATAAATATACAGATTTTAAGAAATTTAGTTGAACCTCATCCATATTACTAAACCTCTAACCACATGAGGAGAGCAAAGAATTTGAGAGCACACACTTTATTAAACCTGAGATTGTTGCTGTATCTGGTATGCCTGAACACACCTCCATGGGTTACCCATGGCATCCTGGCACCTTCCCACTGGCCTTCAACTGCTAAAACATACAAGGAAAAAAACACACCTGCTAAGCCACATTTTCCAAGCTTGTAAAATAAACTAATTTAAAAATTGTGTAGCTTTCAACTGGTTTGCCCAACTCCAGTTATTAGTAGCCACACTAGAACCACCAGCTAAACAGCAAATTGTTGTAAAGACCGATGTTACTTCCTCAGTTAACATTTATTTTGCATGTATCCATAAAAGCGCTACAAGGAAAGAGCATGCACACACACAACAAGTCCTGGCTTCATTTTCCTGCCAGCTATCAGACAGCATTGCTTATGCACAAATCTTTTGGCATTTAATATTCACAGTGCAGAAGCATCTGCTGATCCCAGATAGGATGTAGAAATTTTATGAGAGGTGTTGTACAAAACAAAGATTGTCACAGTTCTGCCACAAAGCACTTACAGTTGCACAGGTTGACAACTCAACTATTGCTGCACTGTATATCATGTGAGAAGTACTTTTTAATATTATTCTAGTTACCCTTAAATGCAAATATGACACTACAGGTAGCTCTATGCAGTAATGGAGGGTGTTCCACTTCTTGCAACAAATGCAGGACAATACTTAGCAGCTACTGAGGCAAAACAGCTACTTTGTCTTAGCAGATTTTATATATATATATAGCTATACATATATGTTTGTGCATATATTTTATTTCAGTGGAAAATTCAATGACATGATAGTATTAGAATTATCTGCTAAATTAGATTCAGCTTGACTTTTTCGAACAAAAAGTTGGCCAAAATTAATAAAACTATATATTTTTACTGCCTTCCTAATGGGAAAAATTTGACATTTGATTTCAAAATTAAGTAATATTTTTGAGATGTGTCTCTTCTCCAACACTTCTTTCCCCAAGAGAGTGGACGTAATAGCGGTTTGCTTGCATTTGGTTTAACACAACACTTGCTCTCATTCTTAACAAATGACAAAAAGGCTTTTCTAGTTCATGAAGTAATAAAAAAAAAAAAAAGAAAAAAAAATCAAATATTTGCATAGCCTTATTGGCCATGATCAACCTTCCTTCTTGGGAGGCATATTAAGACAGAAGAAGTTACCTTTGAGGTGAGTTTAGTATTTAAGCATTCTTTGGGAAACCTGCATTGCTGCCAGAGAACAGCTTTCCCAAGGCTAAGCAGAGAGATGCATGGGATCAAAGCTCTGGAGTAATGTCTCCCTGTCACATGCGATCCCCAGCTCTCTTCTGCAGCCCACTAAAGGCCCCTGGCAACCTGAATCCCCCAAATGAGGCAGTAGAGGATGCTTCTTCAAATATCTCCTTGATGCCAAGGATGTTTCTATGGTAATTCTGCATTCGAAGTTACAGGCTTGTGCTGTGTGAGAGGCTACACCAGGGCCCAAGGAGATGAATGAACCTATCTAAGGTTGTGCATACCCAGGGGGCTTCCATAATTTTGGGTGCACAGAAATACAAAGACAGAATAATGACAATGTTGTGCTGCACTTCAATTGTTGAATTACTTCAATACCTTGCTCACAGATGTGTGCATGTGAATCTAATCAACCAAACTCCTTGCAGATAGCAGAGATTATTTTGAGAGATTATTCCTGCTTCTGCTACAGAAAAAGAAGCACTAGTCTTTCACAGCCTCTTGTATACAGGGAGGTGCGTGTGCGTGTGTACACGAACACCCCCCCATACACATAAAAAAAAGCTGAGGATAAAAAGTTTCCTATATATATTGCACATTATTCTCAGAAAGCTATGGCCTCTAATAACAGACTCACTTTTTTATGCAGAGCATACCAAATACCTGTTTGATTGTTAATCTGCCTAAACATTGATAATAAAAACACAACAGGGGAAAAGGAAAGGTGGCATGATCAGAAATAAATATCTGAAAAAAAGAAGAGATTTTTCCATATCACTTTAAATCCTAGAAAAGGAAGCTTTTCAGTCTTGTCTCTTCTTGAATCATTTTTCACTTCAGATCCTATTCAACTATTCAATCTGCTGTTCAATAACAGGGGTTTACATTGCCTTTAATCGCATACAAAAAAGTTGCATCTTTTTCCTTTCATTTTCCCAGTGTGTTTGTTGCATACTGACATCAAATTCCCTGCAGGCATCCTAACCTTGCAATTGGAGAAACAGTGCTCTAGGGTTTTCCACGTGTCTAATACACCTGGATAAAAAGTGTTAATTGTCACCAACTTCCATTAAATGACAACAGTAAGGCACAAAATATGCTTGATTTGCAGACACTAGTGCCACTGGGAGTTAGCAGAAGACTAGTAATTGTGCAGACCTCAAACATTCCCCTGGCACTGCCAGTCTGGGTTTCCAATGCAACACCAGATTACAAAGCCTTTGTTTTTAGCTTGTTTTCCTGCAGAAATAAGGTTTAGGCAGTTGCACCGTCTCCCCATGCATGTGTCTGACTGTCCTTCAGTCAATACTGCCTTCCCACAATAATTTCTGGTCAACCGGAATTAATTTTATAGGAAGGAAGAGGTTGCAAAAGTACAGTGGCATTAGCAGTTTTGTGATAAAGTAGGTAGATATAATCAAGCCTGTGGTTAAGTGTTTCAAGCATCCAGGCTTTCTAGATTCAGGTATTCTTGCAGACAAATGAACCACAATTTTGCTCAAGTTTTGTTAGCACTGAAAGTAGAGGGAAGATATGCCATATCACATGTTCAGCAGGCAACAACTCTTGCATCGGACCATCTTTACAGATCAGGTGTCAGACTCGGTTCCCAGTTTGTGGGGTTTTTTTCTATTTACAAGCCTGTATGCCAAAAATCCTATTTCAGCTTGAGGCTTTGACTGCGTCAGGAGTCAGCTTCTTGCACAGGTACAATCTTGCTCCACTTTCCTCCAGATAAATTCAGGGGCCAACACTTTACCTTCCCCTTTCTTCTTGCTCTGCTGCTGCCGTTTCCTCACTACTCTCAGCACACATGGGCACGTACTCTTGGGTACGAGGACACCACCCCTATAGCATGCAAGCTTAATGATGGCTCTGGTGGCATTACAAAGCTCATTTCTGCATGCAGCAACACGATTATGGCGAAGGTGAGGGCGAGGTTGAGCGAATGTGTTTCAACACTTCTTTCTTGGTATTTATTACTGTGCCGTAGCATTCCTGCAATCTGGCCTGCTGCTGCTCCAGCTGCTTATGCAAGCTCCTGATTGAGCGCAACAGCAAAAGCCGTCGGTACATAGCTAGCTGGAGACGGTACTTCTCCTTTTCCTCCTTTTTCTTATTTTCTAAGGTCTCCATTACTTTTGCAGTCTTTGCCCAAATCACCCGGCCCAGACTGCAAGGGGCTGTACCGCCCTTGGCGCCGCTCCCTGCATGCTGCATGTGGCAGCCCCTGGGGTCAGTCCCGGGCAGGACAGTGAGAGTCTGCAGGGTCTCACTGGCCCTGCTGGGCACCTTTGGGACCTGCAGCACCTCTGAATTCAGGTCACCATTGCAGCAGGGGCTTCTGGAGCACAGGGAGGCAATGCCCACCAGCTGCTGGTTACAGACCGTTGCAGGGTATGACGAGTCACCTAACAATGCATTTACAGCTGCTGGATGATGCTCAGCCAACTCAGAGGCTGTCTTCTGTGCCTGGCCACTGCTAACCACCTCTGGGCCAGTCAGGGCTTTTGTCTGGGCCAGAGCATTGCTGGAAAGGGTGGACAGTTTTTCTGGCACTGCTGAGCTCCCCTTGTCTTCGTTAAGGCTGGCTAAGGAAGGGCTGGCAGAACAACCAGGGGATGCCACTACAGCATCACGATTCAGAAATGGGTCTTCATTATCGCTGTTATTTTGGATGTCCTCTTCATCTCTTGGTATTACACCTACTGTCTCAGCCATTTATTGCATGAGCTACAGAAACTTTCTGTGGACAAAGTGGAAGCAAGAGGATTTCATTTCCACATACACACACAGAGAAGACCAGTGCAGAGTGACATTTGAAGAAAGAACCTCTCTTTATATTTAAGCAATGGACCTATTACATTTCTAATAAAGCACAACCCTTGGGTCACTTCAGGCCATTTCTTGTGATTTGCATTAGATGTTCTTCGAGACACAACATTAATCCAATAATAATTAAAATGATATACTGTACTATTAACATTCTCAAATCTTTAAAGGCAAGTGATCTATCCCTGCAGCACTGGCTGTGCTGACTAATTAAACAGAATACAGTTGTAAATGGGCATTGTAAGCACTTCTCCCGTTTAAGAACACAGCTGTAACAAGTGTAGTTTGTAGAGACGGGTAAGTTATCAGGATTGATCAGCTTTAAAGGGAGGTGGATGTACCACAAACAGCAGGTTGCATTTAAATGCCCTCTCCAAGATTAATCTGTTTGCTAGCAGTTTGCTTACAAGGTTGCTTCTCCCCCTCCTATTAATTCTAACAGTAAAGCTATATTAGCACCACACTAGCCATAGACAGGAAAAAGAAACCAAACACTTACCGAGGTTACTGGGGGAAAAGAAAAGAGTTACAGTGCACTGTGTCTGTGTATCATGTTTTCCTGAATGTGAGTCAGCACAATCTGGAACAGAAACATCACGGTGCCAGAGCAGGAGCAGCAACAGCATTATGCTGTTCCACCCAGCAACAACACAGTCAGTCCCAATCACAGAGGAGTGCAAGGCTGGTTTCTCCCCCACCCCCCTGCCACCCCCAAAACGGATATTCCTCCCTGGCATCCAGATTTTATGTCATCTTTGAGCACCAAAATGAAAATCAGGGTTGGATAATATTTCTTTTCCCACCTCAAAAACAAACATACCTGATTCACTTATTCTACAGGGGGACAATACCTACAGCCCTTCCCATCCGGCCAGTCAGCCAGGAGGTAACCCAGCACCAAAAAGAGGGTGAAGCATTCTTGACTCCAATGTACACATTTTCCTTCAGAGAAAATAAGCTTAGATAAACTTCAGATGTATGAACAAGTTAAACCCAAAAATGAAGGAAGCATTCAGCACCAACTGAATGTGAAACATAAAGGCAGATAGAGGCTGTAGATTTAAGTGTTTAATGTACACACTTGTTTAATTATGCTGGCCTAAACTTTAAGCTCTACATCCAACTCAGGTATCCCATAGAACAATAAACTTTATCTGCACCTTTGATGTTCAGAAGAGCTACCTTCAGCATCCTCTCTCGCTTGTGATGCCAAGAATAAAATTCACAAATCATCTATCTGCATCTACTTCAGTCAATTTACCATAGGGCTTCAGTTGCCCCAAGACTTTTTCTACTATGTTCTACTAATATAAATAGAAGTAAGAACCAATCCAAAATACTACCTAGAATCTCCCTGGAGGTGGAAAAGAATGAAGGTAGATCCTTATCTCCACTTCTGCATGTGCTGCAATACAGATAATAATTTCTTATGTTGCATCTGTACTGATTATCCTTTTTTCTGATGAATCTGTTAGGATATACTTCCAAACTTGAACATACAAAGGCCAGTTAATGTAAATTCAGATTTGTACTCTGAGGTCCAACTTGAATGCATTTTTTGGAGCAAGAGATATTTTGCACTGAATTGGTAAAATAAACCAAACCTGTTGTGTTTATGTGTCAGATCATGCTGCAGATCATATAATTAATACTAGAAAGAGATTAATATCCAGTGAGTTGACAAAACTCTGCAAGTTTTTATCTTGGGGTTTCCCATTTATCTGAATCACAAGTTACAGTCATTGAAGAGTATGGAATTCAGATAACAGGGATTCAGATAACAGGGATTTTATTCTATTACACACTGGAAACATTCGTCTTAATACAGCATTATGTAAAGAGTCTTCTAGTTTCAGCTGCTCTCCTCCCCAAAGCACTTCAGGCACATCTTCCCACTACAGATAGGACAGGGGCTGGGTGCTAGGCAGCACAAAGTCTCCAGCTGTGTCAGTACTTTTATATCAGCAATAGTATTCTGTTCCTCACTTATACCTTTGTAGCAATCTGCTGCAAAATATCTATTTTCTAATAGTCTAACAGGGCATGAAGAGTTTTGGGTTTGGGTTTTTTGTGGGTTGTTTTCTTGCTTGGTTTTGTTTGTTTTGTTTTTTTTCAAATCTCTTTGCAGCTTTGATTTTTTCAGCAAAACTTTACAGTCGCTGTCATTTGAAGGGATGGGGAGGGGGGCAAAAAGAATAATTTTGCACACAAAATGAGTTTAATCAGAAATAATATTACATGTTTTATAGGTGTGGATCTGGATAGAATAAATAGCATCTGATACAATGAGCTAAACAATAAAACTACAATCAAAACTCATTGAGCTAGATGGCTTTTCATAGAATATTACGACTTCAGCTGTAATCTATGAAGTTTAATAGCAAAAAATATTCAGTCCATTGGACTTAGAGGTTCAGCAAAATAGAAATACTGTAAAAGATACATATTTATTATTGCTGAAATGCAAGTGGCATTTATGGCTAGGGCTGCATGCATGTTTCTGTTATTATCCTCCCTTCTGTTGTTCAAAGTTTCCTAAAACCTCACCTAGAGCATCAGATGGAAATTTTCTAGATTCAGTTTCTGCCTGAAGGTGAATATATACTGAACACTTCAGCCAAAAAGATTGAGACGCTCAAGCACAAGAACAGTCTTACAGCTGGGGAGACTTACGGAAACCTTTCAGGAGAAAGGCCTGTTGCGTAACTGACAGCCAGGGAACAAGACCACAGCACCTTTCAAATGGAAACATGTAAATTCTTGTTCTGAGATGATACAACTATCCGACCCTTCTTTTCCCCCCAAGACTGTTACCTCGACAAAGTGACTCCTACAGTTTAGCTCCCTTTTATTTGCAATTCAGCAGTTTAATAAAGAGACCTGAAATGACCTTATAATAGTTTCTTCTGTGAGATGCATGCTGTGCCATTTCCCTGATGAAGAAACACTTTGATAAGAGTTTCTGTCCCCCTGAGAACCTGTTGCAGGTGAACTCTGTTCAATGCCTCTTGCTCACTCCTGGACTTGTTCTTCTATTTGTGGGAGCCTTTCCAGGTAGAAGCTGCTTCAGATTTCATGATGAATACATCTGTCAGACCAACACACTGAGAATTTCAGGTAGGTAAAATGAAAGCAAGGACACTTCCAGCTGAGGTTCATTGCATCACAGGTCAATGTGACTGCAGCAGTTTCTAGGTGTAGAACCCAGGGAGCCATCTTCAAGCTGTCAGGTTTGCATGCCCCCGCAAGGTCTGTGCCAGCAGAGGTTTTAAACCATCACATTCCTTCAAATATTAGCTACAAGAGGTACTTGGCAACCTACAGGCTCATATCTGTAAGCATGTGCTGAAATACTCTGTGCTTGCAGGCTTATGGAATGAGGGCTTAGCTATCACGGTTGTGTCTCGCATGGTAGCAGGAAAGAAATGGTCATGGGGGAGTCCCTGCAGATAGTTATGACAACTATTTCTCCCTTCTCTTCCAATTATAATGCCATTCTTGAGCATGGACAGATGTGAGGACAGGAAGGTGCTTGGTCCTGTTTTTTTTATTAAGTACAAATGTTTTACTGAAGTTCAAAGCATAACAGCCCAACACATTTGCAAACAGCGTCAGAAGGTGATAAGCGTTGGCAAAGATATGCCATTATAAGACCATGGCCTGGGAAGCTATGTTGTTTTGTATTTGAGTTTGGGGAGTACTTCTAACAAAGTAGTAAAAAATATCCTATTACACAGTAGTGTAATTCCATATTTTATATTAATTGCTCTTAAAAATCAAAAGACATATTCTGTCTGTTAATGTACACACTCACATGGCCTCCTATGAAATCAATGAGATCCACATGTGTGCATCTGAGGCCTAAATTTTTCCCCAAAGATTCTTTAAAATCTTTTTACAGCCTAGTAAGTCATAGAATAAAGTCGTATGTTTCCTTTCTTCTGCCTCCATACCCAAAACAGACACAAGTTATTACAGGCTGCTCTGCATTATGCTGGATGGTAAAGGTACCCTGAGGGGCCACTGGCCAGCCAGGGATTGCCATCGTTCTGTTCTCACACTCGTGCACACCTAGACATTTCTGCAATCCTTTTACACCAGCACAGAAATAAGAAATGGAGCCCAGCTCCATGTGCAGCCCACTGATGATATCAAGAAGTGCTCCAGGTATTTCAGTGGCAGGGAAAAGTGCAACAGGACATCTCAATGGCTTTCAGACCGAGGGTAATTAGGAACATGTACAGAGCTGCAGCACAATCATGTGTGCAGATAACCTGGAAGCTTTTAAGAGAAAGCAGAGTGGATATGTGATTTTACCAGTGGGGAAAGGTTCAATGGCTTCAAACATGAAAATCCAGGGATTCCAGCAGACCATCTTTATATTAAGGGTAAAAAATTTTGAAAAAGTCTGCTATAACCAGCAAAAATTAGCAGGCTTGCTGCCAGTTTCAACAGAACGGCCTGTCAGAGGTGCAAATCTCTGAAGAAGTAGCACAGACTGTACTCAGACTAAGGTTGAGTTTGCAGGCTTCAAAATCTCAAAACTGCAGGTACCAAAGCAACCCAACACTAGGAAAAGCTTGATGACAGCTCTCACTGCAATATTTCAGCAACTCTACCCCTAACCCTGCTTGGGCTTAAATATTCCCAGGGACACAAAATGAAAAATATATTTGTATGGCTTTATAAGACATTTTAAGAGTGGAATGTTTTGATTTTTCCTCAAGGCAGCAGCTGTTCTCCCTACCATCTATGTGGAAAACATTAGCCTATGATTTGAATCACCTTTCACTGAGTCAAAGAATAATGGCATCGTTGCCTAAACCAGTTTATAGTCAAGTCCACATTCCTGCCACCCAATCCACAGAGCCGTGTTTTTATGCTGAAACAGCCACAAAGAACTTTCTAAAAATCTTGTTGGGAACTCAGGGACCTACTTAAGTAGATAGCACAGTAAGCAATTAAGATTGGCACAGAGGCCAGGGTGGAAATGGACAACCCACGGGTACACCTAGCTGTGCTTTTGTTTGATTTTCTCCCATCTGGGCAGACTGATCTCTATTGGGCAGAACCAACTGGCATCAAATGGTCTGGCACATCTAAATGTGGAGCAAACTCTTTGCATTTGTAGAGCGGGTTAAGAATGCCTTGCAATTGACAAATAAAGGAGGAAGGCTTGCATGACAAGGGCATCTGCAGCATATGCTCTACAAACTAGAGGGGGGGCAAATAGAAATCTTTATGGTGACAAAAAGCCTTGAGAACTGCCCTTTTACCCCATTTACTGTATCTTCTTCTAATGGAGAATACACTTGTTTATAACTCATTACAATTGTACTGAAAAGGAAAATCTGATTATACACTGACAAACTGACGGATAGCAAAATGTAGCTTCCCTTTGGTGTTCAGAAAATTCTAAAATATCAAAGGTTTGATTATTTTTTCCCCTAATGAAGAAAAAATTGTGTTTCATTGTGGCAAAATTAAAGGTGACCTTCAATGTGATGTTCCTGCCTATATTTTTTTAATCTTAATTTTGCAGGATGCCTATCATTTTGTTCATCAAAAAAAAATGTGGAAGGGGGAGAGAAAAAAATGCAAAAGAATTTAAAGTAGGAAGATCAGGTAACCTGAGATGCTATTACAATCTGCCTATGGAGAACAGACTAAAAAATCCTTCCTGCAGAAAAGACGATACTTGAAATATATTTGAATAACCTCCAGTATTAAAAGATTTAAAAGTATTGCTCATATATTGCAAGAACTCCATGCCTGGCAGGTAAATACTGAATTACCCAACCCCGCTGTTAGATTTCAGATGTGAAAATGAGTATGTAGACAATTCACGTGTCTAGTTACAATTCACATCCGGTATGCATTGAGAGAAAAGTCCTTTCTACTAAGGAATATGTAAACAGACTATGTAATTTTTGATAATTAATGCTTGTGTTTGCTTTCATTTTGACACTTGATCATAACTGACAAACCAGTGGCTAGGAAAGAAAACTTTAAGCTGCAAGAATAATAAACAGATCACTGAGAGAGAGGGGGTGGGGGGTGGGGAACCAAACAAAAACCCATACATGGGAAAAAAAAACTTCAGGAAGTGGGACTAAGCCACAAATAGATAGACAAGTAATTGTTTGGTGTTTCATCACAGCTTTAAATGAACTCACAGACCTTTCCAGAAGCCAAGTGCATTTTTTTTTAAAGTAACAACATTAAATGCTTTAAAAAGGGTTTAAAAATGCATTTTCTGCCTTAGCTGTTTAAACCAGAATGCTATAAGGTGAGAATATTAAGAGAATTACATTTAATATAAAAACTTCTGTTAAGAAACAGTTTCAGAACAAGTAGATTAAAAAAATATAAATAAAAATGTATGTATTGATGCTGTTTGAGCCTAACCATTTCTATGAATCCTGAATTGACTCATGAGGAGCTTAACTCTACAGTTCAGTATCAAGCACTGAAAGACTGCCTCTAAAAACATCTTCTCAAACATTCTGCTTTCTCATTCAATAAGTCTTGGTGCACAGCCCACTGTGATGTCACCTACCTACCAAACCTTGCATAGGGCCCAAAGCAATCCAGCTTTACTCGTAGTGTCTACATTGGCTCACCTGCCATATGTGTTGTCCACACAACCTTCCCCAAACTCACCTGAGCTGAGAAGGTGGTCAGGCTTCCTCACTCCTTAACGCCTTTGAAGCTGTTAATGTGGCTGAGATGGATGAGAACAAGTAGGACACAAGCCTGTCAGCAGAAAACGTGATCTCAGCAGTATGTAGTGTAATTGATCTAAATCTCAGCTACAGCAGTTCACAGACTCCAACAGGGAGGGAAGGTATATGGACCACAGGGTTTGTTGTACTTGATGGTATTCTTACTATGCAACGTAGGCATTGCTCAGCAACAGGGATTTTTGCAGCCTGCTGCCAGTGGTTAGCACAGATAATTCTTTCACACCAGCAGTTTCATTTTTACATCCAGAGGCTCTTTGCTGAGTGTCTGTCAAAGTCCAATTCATTACCTGCAGAATTATCAGCTAAAACCCTATCACTTTCCTCTAAGTAAAATTTTTAAGAGATCAGACAGCAACAGAGAAAAGATAGCCATACACAATTAATGAAAGATAAGCCTCCAAATGTTTGGAAGTTTATTTTACAGATGTGTATCTACAGATACTTATTTCTTAAAGGAAGAAGAGATACAGAGTCCAACTTTCACTTGATTGAATAGAGGACAGCCTAAGAAAGAAGAATCTGAGATAGCAATTCAACTGAAGTCTCAGGCTGAAAAGAAGAAATAATGCATCCTTCCCAGAAACCGCAAGCATAGTTATGTTCTGGATGTCAAAATTAGGTAATGCTTCCTTGTATCACTTAAGTTCCCTGTAGCTCTGCCTGCTTGAACCCCTTTGAACCTGCCTGAGCCCCAGGCAAAGGTCTTGCTAGAACCCCATTGGCACATATAGTCCCAAATCCTCCTTGTACCCAGAAGGCACTAGCAAGCTGTTATTAACTCCAGTGACACCAGTCCACAATTTTATCCTGTCATGCTTACAGTGCCTCCTTGAGATCTACCTGAAGAGCATTAAAAGAACACAGAGCAACTATCAGTGTATTATTTGCCACCTTGCAAGATTTATCCCCATTCTTTCTAAAACTTTCACCAACGCACCACCAGCACCACCTTACTGACTCCTGAAGAGATCCCAACGCTTAGTGGAGGTACTGTACTAATTAAGATTTTGAGAGCAGTAAGCAAAACCATCTTGTTTGACCTCACACTTGGCAAATTATTCACAGTTCCCTTCACAAGATTGTCTTGATAACAACCATTGCCAGTAGGGATCTGAGACAGTGAGTGCAGCAAACAAACAAACAAATAAATAAATAAATGTCTACATGTGTGAACTGCATTCCTTAGGCAAAAATAATGATGTGAAGGATCTGCTGCTCTCTTATGTATGGCAGTTGTACATACAACAATGTGCAAGAAGCCTTCCAGAGACTTCTGTCATCACTTGGGTAAGCGATAATTCAAATTGCCAGCCTACAGATTTCAGGCAGTTGCATTACTCCCAAGGTTGCTGTTTTGTCATTCTAAAAGGGCGGCACACCTCTGCAGCTTCTTTCAGTATAGGTTAAGGGAATGAGCGTGTATCACATATGCCAGAAGGAGGTGGAATTGGCAAATTAAGGCAATCCAAAACTCTGAGACTAGGGAAAAATAAATCCGTGCAGAAGGACACATAGTACACATATGAACAACACCCACACAGACTATCTGAGGCCTTGCTTTCTTGCTTGGAAGCACAAACTCCTTTCTGAACTCGGCTCATTTTTACCGACAAAGCCACCAAGCTCACTGGACAAAAGTACAAGTAATAAGAGAAGTACAGGGCACCTAACCTAGGGAATTTATCTCATTCTGAAGTGTTTTCAACACAGACAGGAGAAACTGCCACTTGGAACAGGCTTCCTTTAACTTCACTTTCAAGCAACACAACTTTCAGATAACTAAGTCCACCTTAACCATGAGACACATATTACTGAGAGCATCTGAAAGCTCAGCCTTAACACTGTTAGGAGCAGGAACTCTTGGTGGAGAGGGTGATCCTTGAACCGGTATAGCGAAATAGCTTCCAGCAGCCAGGGTTTTAGGGATTTCCTGTGTTTGATGCTGCATCTAGATAGCTGCATTTAGCAGTCGTTGATAGAATTTGCCTAATTCCCTTCTGAAGCCACTTACGCCTTTTGGCTTCTATAACATCCTATGGCAATGAATTCTGCAATCTAATTTTATGTTGCGTGAATAGCATTACTGACAGAGTAAGCCACACCTTTCCAGGGATTCAGTAAAATGCTGACACCATCTTAGTTTTGTCTTGTTTAATCTCATGAATCATAAGCAATACAACAAAGATTTCTACACCTGTCTGCTTTTTTCCCCCAATATTAAAAAGCTCTTTTAAAGCAATGGCCATTAACAGGCAAATGACCTAGCACGCTTTTGAGCAGAAATGTGTATTTCTCACATAGCTCATACTACTATAAACCTAGAGCTGGATGAGGCTACTCAGCAAAGGTGTCAAAAAATGAGGAATATTATTTGCAGAAAGAAATGTGAGGCTGGGAGGGGACAGGGAATCTTCTTAGTCTGGGAACAGCCCAAGTAGGAAGCAGTGGAGTCTCCCTGGAAGAGAAAAGCTAGGAAAAACCAGCAGGAGTTTTAGAGGCAGGGTGAATAAGAAAAAGAGACTGGGAGAAGGTAAAAAGATGACTTTAGATTTCCACAAGAATTAAATTGGAGAAAGGGAGCAGGAGGAACAATGGAGAGGCAGGTTAAAGGATTGTATTCCTGTCATCGCTAGCAGAGAGCAAGTAGGAAATGAGACCTGGACTGCCTCTCTCGCAAGTCTGCTGCCCTAGGCAACTGTTTACTTTGCTTTTGCCCAAGCCAGCGTGAGATGTTATAAAATGAATTTCCAAAATGCTCTGAGTCACCAGAACATGGATGAGATCTGTGGATTCAAGCCACCTTTCAAGATTATGAATCTCTTCTGAATATCCATTATGCCAACAATATATAACAAAATCACTGCTGTAATGTGATGCCCATGTCAACTTTAAGGATGCAGTCTCTGCTCAGATGGCATCAGCAGAGGGACACGTCAGCATGGTGGATTACCAGAGCAAATGCTTTAGCATGCAAAGTGATGCAATGTGTTTTGACAACAATTGTTCCCTTATGTTTGTTTCTGTGTCAGGTTTGACTATCTGCTAGGACAATGCTCAGGCTCCTTTGCATTGTTTTGCAGAAGCTGATTATGTGATCAAATGCTTGAAGCACATAAAATCACTTCCAAGATTCAATGAGATAGACTTACCAGAAAAGTCAGTAGGTGTTTGAGATCATTGACACTAACAGCTAGATCTGGATTTTTCAAAAGAATATGTGCTTTGTTTTGGATTTGGGTTTTTTTCTTGGTAGTGGTTGTTGATTTTTTTTCTAATCCACTATCATATAAACTGCCTAGAAATTCAGCCTTAGCATAATGTTCACATCAAATGAAATTCACCCATTAAGAAAGAACACACAGAGGATCCTCCCTGAAGTGGAAAAAACAGTCTTTGTATAGAGCAGATTAGATACCCTGTGAGCCTTTTTACCCTATGCACATGCCTAGAACACAGCAGACTCCAATGACATAGTAGATCCTTGTACAACTCGGAGGCTCAGTACTGAACTATATCTCTTAGCAGCCCTTTCCCCATCTGTGACACTAAAGTTTTTGCAGTAAAGCCACAGGCCTCTATAGATATGTTGCATATGTGGATAGCTGTAGAAGAAACAGGAAGGGTTACCTGCTTTCATCGCTTTTGTATTGTATTTCCAGCCTACCCTGAAGCACCACACAGTCTCCAAAGTGAGGAAGCATCATTCACATTCAAGAGACAAGGGCAGAAGGCTAAATGACTGTAGCACTTGCCCAAACATCATGATCTCATACAGAGGCTTCACTCTGCTCCCAGTGTTGGGTCTAGCCAGGCACCAGCATCTCACTATAGAGCTTTGCAAGAGCTTCAGGCCCTCAGAGGTATTTAGGCAATGAAACCAATGAGAAGTTGTACCGATACACTTTCAGAAATCTGTCTTTAATTTCATCATCCCATAAATCTCTTTAATGGAGACATCCTTCATCTTTTCTGCTTCACAAGCCAGTTGTGAAGCTTAATTGCACGATGATTATGAAGTCCAGTAAATACAACATATATTAAGATCAGTTAATGAGATTTCTGTCACAAGGAGACTCTATCTTCTGTGAAATATTACTCAGATGTTGAAAAAAGAATATGTTTTTAAAAGAAAAAGACAGACATATTCAATATAAAACAAATCCAGCTTGATTACTTCCTTAAATAATGTTATAAAACTCAGTGATATTTATTAACATGGCACGGAAAATAGCATAGACTTTCCTGACCAGTGTGGAATACCATCTGCTCATCCATGTGTCAGTTGTTATGTGCCATGTCGGGCCATGACTGGGACCCTAGACCAACAAGAGACTCCAGAACCACAAGTGACCTACTTCCCAAGGGATCTAGTTGCTTAAATACCTCCAAAGACCTCACGTGAGGTCCCGTTCCACCAAGTACCATGTAAATCCACCACAAAAAGATGGACTCAGTTTCAAATCGTGTATACTCGGTAATGCAGTCTTACCTTACCACTGGGCCCCACGTATAAAAAAAGGTGCACATAGCATCACTGCAACTGGAATGTATTCAGCCAGTTCAGATTCCTCACACTGCTTCAACCATTTGTCCATAGTCTTTACATGACCAAAGCACCTTGTGTCGCCAGAAAAGAAGAAAGAAAGGAAGGAAAATAAAAAAAGAGGTGTCAAAGTTTATGCAGTATTAACTATGTAATGGCTGAAGTGGGTACAGTGCAAAGACAAGTACTTTCCAAACAGATATTCACATACTGACCAATTAATTAGTTTCATAGCATGCTGGACCTTGGTTAGATGACTATGTGCACACGTAAGAGTGTAGTGCTGCTTGCATATTCAGTGCTTTCTCAAGCAGCAGTAAAGCATATAGCCTAACAAGGGCAGAAGGACTCAAAGGGGGAAGGAGTGATTCCTGAAAAAGACAACTCTTTAGCATGCATGCTTCCCAGACACGGCAAACATCCTTCCTACCTATGCTGTATCCGGGCAAATATTTCCTGTCAACAATTATGGTATGGAATTCATAAAGACTTTTGCAGAGCTCAGGCAGGAGTGATTTTCAGCACATGAAGCCCGTTACAACAAGTTCTATTAATATTCACCAAAGGAAAACCTGTTTGTTGACCTAAAGTGCAACTGCTTCCTATTCTCTTCTTGTGAAATTATTTAAGTCCTGTGGGACAACTGTACTGAGCTTTTGACGCAAATATTAAAATTCTATTTAGATGTACAATGTTTTAATGCAAATTTTTACCATAAAACCAAATGCTCCATTCAGTTAAATTAATAGAATTACAAAAAGATGTAATGATAGCAATTAAGTCTTGAAAATGCAAATTTTATAGTCAAGGACAATTACTTCATTTATAGTATACTGGAATGATGCCAGATGAAGGTAATTTAGATCCCCCTAGCTCACAGTTATATCATGAAGGATATCTTAATTTCATTAGTACAACAAAGATGGGTGAGAAGTTAGAGAATGCAAAAAAAAAAAAAAAGATGGGAGAAAAAATTTGACCTTTCTCATTTCATTGCAGCTAGAATACATAGATCTTACTAAAGTATCAGTAATATTTCTTTCTACTCCCATCTCTGAAAAAATGCTTTTTTTTTATTAGCAGCGATGGAACATTAGTATGTAAAAGGTCAGCCTCATTCAGATACTTAGAGCCAACGTGCCCATGCCACAACAGTTATGGACCTCCCATTATTTCAGTTTTAAGGATGCATACAGTGTTAGCTCATGGCTTAAAAGGTCTCAAGCCACAGCCTCAGGGCCACAGAATTCTGTCCACAATAGGACTTAAAACATTCTTGAAAAATTCTGCTCACTCTTACAAAAGTACTCCTGCCTTCCCAAACAGACAAGTCAAACATCATTAGCTTTTCATTAGCATAGCAAAGAGTGATCAAGTAGATGCAGAATAGAGTAACTCTACTGCATCTCCTGGCCTGCTTTGCAGGAAGGAGGGGAAAAAAAAACCCATATTTTTTTTTTTAATACTGTTTCATGCAGATTCTTTAGCACATTACCAAGTTCAAATAGGAGTCTGAGACTTCAGAGGTTCTTCTTTCTTTCCTCACTGCCCTTAAAGCTACTCCTAACCCAAACAAGCATCCAGGGAAAGGCATATTAAATATAGTGCAGTATGCAGTTTAAATAAAAAGTTTTTACATCTACCATTTTTGCTTCATGACCTGCTGCAGCCACTGCAGAGAAACCCAAGCCCAAGAGGGATGAACTCACAGAAGAGCTGTATCCTAAATTATCCTAGTCATACCAAATCCCCTTCCCAAAGCCTAACACATGATCCTGCCAGGCCACGCCAGACCCCACCAGACCCTGCCAGGCCACACCAGGCCCCGCCAGGCCCCGTCAGGCTGTGCCAGGCCATGCCAGGCCCAGCCAGACCCTGCCAGGCCTCGCCAGCTCACAGCAAAGCAACTCGTGCACTTCAGGAGTATAGGGGGTTTTAGCCTTCATCTCATTGTTGCCGTCGTGTAATGTCTTTAAAGGGCAACATGCATACGTTAAAGCCTTTCTGGGAGAGGAGCATGAACAAGTGAAAATGTTTCATTAATCTAACCTATAAGTTAATTAAATTTGTTCTTCAGTGATTTAGTTAAAGGTATTGTTTACCACAAAAATGGGCTTCTTAGAAATAAAAGGACATCTACGACCTGCATTTAGTTAATTATTGGCCTGATGGCTATTTTAAGGAAACAAGCCTATTCTGATGGAAAAAGCTGCCTCACTAGGGCTTGTGCTTTTCCTCCTTATTCCTGAATTAAAATACAGCTGAGCACACATGGAGACACGCTGGCTTTGCTTCCTTAGAGATGATCTTGTGAAAATAGGAACAGGCCCAGTGCTTTTGCCCTCCCACTACTTGACAGTAGCACTGTCCCTGGTCTGCACTGATCTCACAAGTGAAAGTCTGACCATGCTGAATTGTGCCAGAGAAACACCACTGACTTCAATGGCAGGATTTCACCCCATATTTCTTCAAGTCACGGATGCTATCAGTCACCCCTGCTGCTTGAAACCAATGGATGATATTCTGTCTCATGGAAAAGTCATCGGCTCCCTGTGGAGTTCAGATTTCCTTCAGTGAATTCTGCCTTCTACCACCTAAGAAGAAAATTAGACCTTGTACCAATATTGACTTTATCCCACACTTCTGATTGTTATACCCCTATTAGACCTGACAAGGTAATATAAGCTTGTTATTTCTATTTATTTATTTATTTATTTATATGGACTGATGTAACGTTCTAAACTCTCAGAAAGTCTTTGTGGATGTTGTTTGGAGATTTGGCTTAATAAGGAGTGCTTGAGTGAATTAAGATTGGATATGTTTGTGCTATATTGTACAATACAGCTTAAACTTCCATGTCATTTTATTGAAAAGCATAGATTTAACAAGCTAATAGTTTGTGAATCTGTTGAGTCTCAGCCGTTGCAGGAAGAAATGTTTTGTCCAGGCTATTCCCAGTATGTCTCAGTTGTAAAAAAACAGGCTGTGATCATAATAGGATATTGATTAGTCTGGATCCCATACAGAGCAGAACTTGATTCTTTGGTGGACCACTAAAGGTCATATTGCTTGATTGCTCCATGGCTTCTAAAATACAAGAAATATTGAACCAAAACTACTTTCAATTATATTCGTGTTATCTGAGGCCTGGGAATGTAACTGAGGGCAGCATTTGGCCCATTCTGTTAAAGAAATGGGCTGATTCTCAGCATTTCATTTTGTCATTAGCAGAGCTGAACATCAGCCCTGTCTACTCTAGTTGATGTCCTGAGCTAAGCTTAATTCGCAGGTAAGCAGGTGCAAATCTGTTTGATTTCACGGACTTAGGTTTGGATGGATCAGGCATACAGTGATTTGTGCATAGTGTTACCTTAAAATTACATTGTGTTTAGGACTAGTTTTGGTTTACAACTTCATATGCATTTTTGCAGAACAGTATTTACAGCTGTATTATGATCTCCAAATTCTTTACTTGACCTGAGTGTCGCAATGCTCTTAGGTCAGTAATAAGCTAACAACTTGCTGTTAAATAAGATTTAATCAAAGCATGATGCTCTAGTCAGTGGAATTATTTACCTTTTTGGACTAACAAAGATCCAGGTCAAAAATTATATAATGATGTCAAAAGATATTGTGGAAAATCCTACAGATCTAACTCTTCCTTTTATTACACTGAAACCACTGAGATTGTAAGCACAGAAATAGGCTTCTGGGAAATGTTATACGTGAAGGAAAAATTTGTCCTAGTCTATCTCCTTTCACGAAATTCAGTTTTCTATTCAGAACTCCAACAGAATAAATTCTGTTTGTGCTCACCCAGACAATTCAAGACAACTGTGGAGAAGAATTATAACAAGTCAATTACTTCCTTGATTCTATCAGAAATGTAAGTTAGATTTAGCTTGATCCTAAATTCTACTAAATCCTAAAATGCAGTAGAGAAATACAGGAGTCATACATTAGTTTTAGTCAGTACTGTTCCTACTTGTTCTGTCACTTGGTAAGTTTGAAAGCAACTTCTCTAGTGCATATTTATTCCAAATTAATAGAGCAATTCTGAAAAAAAAATCCTTTTCTTTTTTATGCATTTATGGCATTATTTATTTATTTATTTCTATTTCTAGTCCATAGTGCAATGCTTCTTATGGAGTGCAATCCCCTTTTTTGCTCCAGACCTATATCTGCTTTGAAAACTGTATGGATGGGATCATTTATTTTCTGTTTTCTGGTGTTTTCCTTCTCACTTTATGAATACTCCAAAATGAGACAAATTATTTCTTATCATTTTCCATTTTTCCAACTTTCAGAATGCTGGAGTGGGTTTCTTTTGAGATGTGATTTAAATAGAATTTGAGGACTTGCATTTAAAAGTCCGTATTCTCAGAAGCTGCCTGTGATTTCTGGAGACTCAGCAGTTTGTGTGTCCAGTTTAGACAACTACTTGATTTTTAAATATTCAGCACATTTGCAAAGCCTGTTGAAGCACAAAAAAGGCTTTCAGTGTTCTCTAGGCTTATTCTCTTCATTAATTCCATACTGAGGTATTTTGGTAAACTCTTTTAAAAACTCTTTCTTTCAATGAATTCCACAGTCCTGTGTAGAAAGACAGTGGGAAGACTGGGTTAAGACCAAGCTTTAAGTTTTCCTGATTCTTTCACAACTTCTTGTCTATTGGCGAGTTCTCAGCAACTACTGGCATCTGTAAAATTCAAACAACAGTGGAAACTGTTCGTAATATTCTGTCCAGTTAATGGAAGGCCATCTAAAATCTTGGAGTGGTTTTAAATATGAAGAATGACTTGCTTAGATATTTTACTTTTATATATATATTTGCCTTTTTTTACTTTGTGAAAAGGATGTATTATAAAAAGGAAGTTTGCAAGACAGAAAAAATAGGCATCAAAATCCAAAAAAGAAGGAAAAGCATAGAGAGCAATCTTTTCAAAAGCAGATTGCAGATCCACGGACACTGTCTTGTTCACAGTAACACATCAAGTAATTTGGTAAAAGAGAGCTTTCAGCTTGTTCATTTAAAATGTTCTAATAAAACATTTAGCTCATAAAATTACAGTACCATGTAAGGGCTTTCATATGCTTTCCATTATAGCTTCTGACTGGAAGTATTAGCTGATGCAGCAGGATAAATAAAGAAATGTCTAGATTGCTATGGTTCCCAAAGGTCATTTTTATGAAAAGATCAGGAAATATGTTTCATTGAAATTAAAAATAAAACCATATCAAGTTTAATAACATTGTTACTATAATGACATAAAATTCAGTGAGATGGTGTACTGTTTAATATTTGACTTTCAAGTTTCCACAGTGAAATTGAGATGTGTGGAGGCATTTAAACTTTTTAAACTGAATTTTCTTTCAATTTTATTGCTGTTTCATTACCCACTTCCCTGTTTTTCCCCTGCTATAACACTGCTTGTTTCTTAGTTGGACCTGATGCTTTCAGTAAAGTACAATAAAAATTCCTGGAGGAATTAAGTCTTCTCAGGAAGACTTAATGTGAATAGGCATCCCAGATGCCCAAAACCTTTCTACTCCGATTCATTTACTCCACCAAGATAGGACCCCAGCAGTGTTTCAGGGCATGGCAAGGAGGGCACTGCAACAACACAGCTGCCTTCTGGGTTTTCTCAGTGATAGCATCATCTGAGATAGTTCAATATCAGAAACTGTATTAACTCTCAGCCATTCTGGGAAAAGGAGAGTGTGTGGCTGGCACAATGCTACGGCTCTCAGGTCTGTGTTCACATAAACAACTGTAAAGATGACTGAATCCAGCATCTACAGCCTTTTGTTGGGCATAGTGCTGAGTAGTAGGATCAGAGCACTGAAAAGTTTAGAGCTTGGCGCAGCTCTGCAACATTTGGATTTTCAGATAAATAAACCTCTGTCTCCATCCCTGGGACAGAAGTGAGTGAATACACGCAAATAACATGTAACATTTTGAGATCAAATGCTTTTTTTTAAATGCAAGCTTGGTTTAGCACATTTCCCCAGGACAGATTTTACCAGGTTAGGTTAGGTGTTGTTTGGATTCAGTGTAGAAAACAGATAGCTGTAAGTGTTCTTGCATCATGTACTTGACGTTCCTGATAATGCTAAAGTCTGCATTTGTGAGCTGCAGGAGTTACTTGAAATGTTTCAGCAACTGTAAAATCCTGCATAGCAAAGTAATGGTGTATTTGAGACAGTCTTTGAAGGCCTGTCTGTAAATGGCTATATGAATTATATACTGACCTCTGTTCTGGAGGGTTTATCTCCCTCCCTCCCACTTAGCCACCTTTTGACAGTAAACACGAAAGCACCTATATACATGTGTGTGAAAGAGCAAAAAGTGAACACAGCAGTTGCTTGTTTACTTACGATCCCATCTAGAAAGCAGGTGACAATTGTCAGCAGAGGCTCTGCATTATTTACCAAAGGCCATCTGCCAGGTGGGTTTCAGCACACCACACGGGACTGGGGCATCCCTTCTGCTGCTCAGCACTGGCATCCCTCCTTTCTCTTCATCCCTCCATAATGTTCCTTCAGGACTCACTTCACACGGGCCAGGCATCCCTTCGTACCTTGAAAAGATACAGAGATGCTGTTGTTAATTACTGTAATGCTGAGCTTTCAGGAAAGGTTACTCAGTTAAGGGACCCAGGGGGTCTCTGCAAAGGACATTTCAGAGATGAGAAAACAGAGGCAGAAAAGCTGCTGTCTCAGCATAACTTCACAGAGCCTTGGTCGCGGATGGCATAGAGCTACGTATTCTGGTGGTTTGGCCTCAGGCTTTCTCCATCATCTTTGGTCACCAGCAGATGATGCAAAGACTGAGGATTTAGGCTTCCTTTATTTATTGTCTTTGTTCATCTTTTGACCAGACTGGCTGGGATGAGTGCTTACTGTGTGGGCACAGTTTGGTCAGTTATACCTATTGTGGTGCATAGTCTGATTAAAAAAAAAAGTCTTGTTAGCAAATATAGATACTGTGGATTTTATAAATACTACAAATGTGCTACTGCCATCTCGGATGCTAGTCATTAAGTGGGTAATGTGGTGTGCTACGAGGGCGTTCTGAAGGTACAGGTCCAAAATCTACCACTGTTCATGAACAATTTTAACTTTCTGTCATTTGTGCCTGCAGTTAGTATGTGAGCTCTGTGGACCCCTCATTATGAAAACTGGAACTGTGAGCTGTTTAGATGGACTTAGGTTTGTTCATGAAGGTGAACCTAAAGAAGTCTGACACAAAAAAATGAGGAAGAAGGATTGTGATTCTCCTTGCAGCTGGTTTTGTACAGAGATTAGCTGAATTTGAATGTTTGCTGACTCCTTTTTCTCTAAAGCCCTCATAGAAGGCAGAAAGGATGATGCATCTACATGAGCTGGACCTGACTCTAAGCTGAAATGGACTTTAGGCAATGCTAAAACTGCCACTGGTCCCAAATCCCTAGCTGTGGGTCACTGTGAAACCCATGTATTTCTACATATTTGACTCAACACACGTATCCACTGAAATCTTCTCTCCATTAAAACAAATGAGAAAGCTTGTGGTTGTTCAAATGAAGTTGGAATTTCAGACACAGAATTGACTCAAGAATCATATGCTTTTAATAGATTCACCTAGCCCACATGCAAACATCTCTAATGGGGATGAAAATAAGAGTTTACTTCTTTATTTCAGGGTTTTTTTGCTTTCTTTGGATGTAAGTCAACATTGTTCAAATGCAGTGCTTGAAAGGCATTTTGAAATCATGAATAAAAGACTCCAGTATTATTTCATGGAAAATCTATTCACACAAAAGATCAATGATTATTCTTTCTACAATTTGTTTGGGGTTTTTTTGAAGCATCCTGTGAACTTTAATAGCAAATTACGAGCCTGGCACAGAAGAGTATGGAAAGAGTTAAGAAATCTGTATAATGGATGGCATTATTCTTTCAACACTGTAAACTGAAATCCTGGTGTCTTTATGTTTTGCCACTAATTTCAGCAAACCAGAAGTTCATTCTGTCATGTGTTAGAGGCAGCTATCTATCACCCTCTTAAATTCTGCTCTTTCTTTTCTGTAGGCACATCTTACCCTATTAGTTAGGTATGTCCATAACTGGTGTGAAGTCAAAATTAACTGCTGTGGGGAAAGCCATATGTCTAGGGGCAAGGGGAAGGCATAATTTTTTGGTGAGGTCAAATGGAAGGGGCTGTGGCAAAGGGAGCATGTCTTGATGAAAGTTTGGGGATTGGTGTAGATTCAGCAGTTCAAACCAAATGCAGGGATTAGGGAGCTACAGAATTAATTATTCGGTTTTCAGGGAGAAAAATGGAGCTACTAAGTAGTTACATGAATGCACTATTTATTTGTCACAAGAAATTACCAGGGTTTGATACTACAGAACAAGGAGGGACTACACGACAATGTAATGGTTTTCTTAGCCTTGGTCTCTGTTTGGATGTAGTGTTCTCTGTTGTAACAGCCTGAAAACTACTGTGTCATGGAACAGCGGTGTCCCTGGAGCACAGAAAGATGAAGAATGGGCAAAGGACTAATAATAGGGTGTCCCAGTTATCCTCCCTTTCCTGTAGACCATCAGACTGTGGTGTGATGAGCCAGAAGGTGAAAAAAAGGCCAAGTCTCATGTTAGCAATGAGTCCTCTAGCTGTTAAAGGTACAAGTCATCATGGGTGAGGTCAAGTTTTTGTGGTGACTCAAAAGGATGATGTTGCTTGTGTCAGCAGAAGCTTAGCTATGGTCACAGCCACGCAGGTGTGGGCACCGCTTCTCTTAGTGAACCACCTGGAGACTAGACAGGTTGCCACACGTAGAGAAAGAGTTCCAGAAATCTGGGAAGCTGGATGCAGGTTGGGGTGTCAGCATGAAGACCATGACCCCTTCCAGCCCAAGGTTACAAGTGAAGGGGTAGCCGCACTATGCACTTGGCAGGGCCAGGCATGTCGTGGAAAAGCCTGGGCAGCACCAGGTCTTTTTTTTCCTAGTTCAAAGGCCTAACCAAGTCATTCTGGGCACCATCAGCGTGAGCAGGGAGAGCCCAACAAGTCGCTGCCAGAGCTCTGCTGCTCTGAACCGCGGCTGCTTTTTGCTTACAGGCACTCTGTTGTTTCATGTTTTTATGACACCAGGGTACCCAGTCCTTGGCAGGTGCTCCTGGGAACAATTATAAAGCAAATAAAAACGTTCCAGCTTTCAAAACATCCGTGAGAACTCTTGGGGAGAACATACTGAAGTTTTGGGTTTTGGTGGGCTCTCACACAAGGTCTGAAAATTCAAAATGCTGAGAGAAATTTAGGTTTTGAGTCCCTGAAAATGAGTAATTTTAGAGCGGTCCTAGTGATTAAACCACTGGCAGCTATTTTCTCACAGCAACGGATGTGCCAGGTACCATGCCAAAGGCTCATTTATGGAGCTGCTCCACCATGGGCAGAAGCTCAGTGTTGCTGCAGTGGCTCTTAGGGCAAAACAATTCCCTCAAAAAATAAAAGAGAAGGAAATTCAGAGTTATGTCATGGAAAACACGCCTGGTGTTTTCTGGGTCTCCCCTAGCGAGGAAACAAGAAATTAAATCTATAAGAAAATGAGCATAAAGTGATGGATGGTAAAACACTGCTGAATGGTGGCTCCTATGGATGAGACATGACATAACACAGACCCTCGATACTGAATGAACTTCACAGCTCTACAGTGGCACTTGCTTGTGTGATTTGTTTTCGTAGTGAAATGGAGCTGTTTATCCCAAGGGGAAGCTACAGTGAGGTGACAGCCTAACTGCCCTTCCACGCACACTGCTCATCAAATGCTACAGTTTGCCAAATCTGAGTTGCCAGGTGAAATTGTTAAATTTGCTTGCTTCTGAGTGCTGCAAATTAAAAAGGCTGCAATAGCAGCCTAAATTACAAGGCAGTATCAATAACATTTAGCCATATGCAACTCTTTGATTTTGAAAAATCATAAATGGTGCTGGATTTATTACGCAGGCAGTATATAAAGGTAGGCAAGACTGCCAATGTGCTGTACATTGGCTGGATACCTGGTTTATCTGTGTCACTATTCAGCCCAGACCTGAAGATAATTTATCAGGAAAAACTGAGGGCTTGGACCAGATGTTAACAACACATAAAATACATGGACACTATTGTTACTTACCATGCCACATCCTCCAGGAGTGATGTGTGGGGAACAGCCACCTTTGCCTTATGGTAGAGGAGCTGTCTAACTTCAGCATCCAGGATAGGAAGAGTTGTCCCACTCTTCAATCACCTGAACTATTTACCTTTTCAAGTGTTGACAAGTGTTGGTGGCATTTGCTGGCAAGGTTTTCTTCTGCTTGTTAGAGACACCGGTTTTGTAGTGCACAGGTGGGTGCTGCCAAGGCAAATGCTGGAGCTAAAATCAAAGCTGATGTCACCCATCTGTAAGGTGGGACTTCAGCTGCTGGTGCCACATGAGGGGAAAAATAATAGAAGCTGTGTCCATCAGAGGGGCATTACAAAGTGTGTGAGGTCATGGTACTCCAAAACCAGAGTGCTCTCCTTTTCATCTCACTTCTTTCTTTAATGGGCAGCGCGTTACAGTCAATTAGAGGTGACTGATAAGAACTGTGGGAAATACATTCATAAGCAAATATGAAAAATAGCCATATACCTTGTGATCAGAGTATATAAATTACATCATAAACAGAAAGCAGTTATGGTTGATTGGAGCAATTAAATGTTTTCTTTAAAGAAAAGAAAAAACCCTCCAGTGAGGATATTTTAGAAAATGACTTTTTAATCATCTGTAGAAGTGCTAAAATTACTGTCTCCTAATAGTTTTAAAGTGTTCCTTAGTTAGAATTAGCTGTAATCCCTTTGCAGAGCAGCTGAATACTTCTCCAGGAACCTGTTTACAGGAAACTTTATTTTTAATCATAAGATAGCATCCATATGCTTTTACATAGTCCAAAGGAGACCACAGCAGCTTTGAGCACATTTCCCTGCTGTGCAAACAGCCACAGATTTGGAAACCATTGCATGAGAAAGAACAAGCTCCAGAACCAGTCAGGAGGACATGGCACACAGCAAGATTCACCGCTCAAGTAAGAAACGTTAATACTGTGAGAAAAATCAGGTGTTTCCAGTGATATTTGATGCATACTAACCAGCACCCTGCTGCGTTAGTAAGCCAGCTCATGCCTTCAGTCTTGCCTGTTCCTTCATCTACTGTCACCCCTGAAGATACCACTAGCTCTGCATGGGTGAAGACAGATTCTGGGAGGGGAAAGACTGTGGCCACATCCCCATGGAAGGGTAGTCTCTGCCCAGCAGTGTCATGAGAACGATATGTGCCCTGTGGGAACTGCTTGGAGCCAAACAGAGGAGCTCCTGGGCATAGCATACCCCAGTGCTCCACTTCTGCCTGCCCTTGCATGGGAACACTGCCTGTCTGCGCATCCCAGGCACAGGCATGGGGATGGGCAGTGAGGGACCAGTCCCTGCCAGCAGTGCCAGCCCACACCGGTATGAAAAACACACTGGACAGGAGCAAGGGGATCGGAATCAGAGTCTTAGAAATGGTGGACTTAAAAATCATCCTATCTGAACAGACAGAACACATACTTGGTAGATACGCTTTACCAATTGTCCAACTTAGTATCAAAAGTGCTGCTTATGGTGCCGTTAGAGTTCAAACCTTGTCTCAAGGAGACTTGGGAGGCTGGAATAATAAAATAAAGAAATAAAGGAAAGCATTAAAAAGCTGAACACAGCCTGCTTTGGTCAAAGAAATTCAAAACAGTTTTCATATAATTGTAAATTTTTTATATTATTATTTCAGCAGAAAATTCACAATATTCTTCTTTTTCATGCCAACTTTAACCATACCTTCCCTTTGTGTCTGCAAAACAAAGATAATTATTTTTTTACTCACCTGCATAAAATGCTTGAAGAACTCCAGATGATTGAAGATATAAAAATGGAAAGGAAATGTGTGTATATGCATGTTTATATATAATTGTTATTATTGTTACAGTCTGCCAAGGAAACAAAGACTATTTCTAGAAAAGCTTTGGGGTTTTTTTATAACTTCAGAAGCTGTTTAATAACTAGTGATCAGATGAAACCCAACTGCATCTGAAATCAATGCGAACTGGATTATGTCCTGGAGAAGCTTTAGCAGAAAATGTTTATATTACTGAGTATTTGTTATCTTAGATAATCACCATTTCTGCCTGTATTTTCCAAGAAACTCACTCTATTGCTCTGAAAAATATGTAATGATTGGAAGATAATTTCAGAGACCAACCCTCCTGAAAATCTAAACCCATGATCAAAATACTTGCAAACAGTGTCCCAGATCAGTAAAAGCAGGCTGAAGAGGACAAGATGAGAAGCCCTTTAATCATCTGACCTCAGTGACTGCAACACATTTCTTCTGTTTTCTTCTCCCAGTTTTGGTCTTTGTATTTAGGATTTCAAGTTACTTCTTCTTAAATGTATATGATTTAAATCAGTCAAAGTCAATAGAATGTCTTCTAAACAGCTTAACTCTCTGCCTGTTGGCTTCCTCTTCTGTAAAAGATAATGGTGACTAAAGCAAGTCCCTCCGTGGACTAAATCCTGATTACCACCCGTTTCCAGGAAAGCTGGAACAGTGTGTGCAATTTCATGTAGATACCATAAAATGGATGTACCATTAAAGTAAAGGCTTTACTTTATACAGTATATTTATATACTTTATACATATATTTATACAGTCATACAGTTTGAGTCTGAGCTCATTCGTGACGTGCACCCTGTCCCAGCAGCTAAATTATTCTGATTCAGTTGTTCTGTGATAGCTCTACTGCACCCATCATTGTGATGCTGGAGATGTTAAGCACTGAGCTGGTCTTTACCACTCCACAGCTTTGTGAACTGCCTCTGCTTTAGTACAGGTATATCTACAACAAGGAGAAAGGCAGATGTTACCTTACACCACCATCTCCATTTTTAACTAACCACCTACCTTCTGAGTCAAATGGAATCACTCTGTGTTTCCCAGTAGCGTTTAAGTGGTGGTAGTGCAGTATTCTTGAGTGAAGTATTAGGCTTTCCATCCACATAGCATAAACTCCTCTGCACTGTGCAGGGACTAGGCTCGTGGTTCAGGCCTTCACCTGTTGTTCTTCACACCTTTTAAGTACTGGTGATGTCAACAACATTTTGATGTAAAGCACATTAGCCCACCAGTTGGAATGCAAGGCCTTTGCTGGACTGTATGGACAAAGTCACTAACACTGTGGGAAAGATTTGCATTCAGAAGACTGCAGTAACACCCTCAGAAGGAAAGCACTGGGCTAATAGTGAGGAATAAGAGTCTGGCAGAGTGCCTGTGTTCACAAGAAAAAATAGTTTCCACTACAGCTTGTCAATGAATATTGAAAAAAGATGAGTGATGATTAAGAGTTTAAAATAATCTCCTTTCCACCCTTTCACCTGCCTCCAGTCAAACCATAAAGCCAACCATGCCCCTGGCTTACATGATAATGGAATTATTGTTCGCAGAGGTTTGGCCAGTCAGCAGTCAATAGTGAAGAAATGACAAACGTGTGCACAAGGGAGAACCTTTGGAAAGAAAAGAGAAAGGAAAGAAGAAAATTTATTATTGCCAGTGTACTGATGAATGCAGGCATTAGAATAGCAGATGTAGAGTGTATAAGGGGCTGGAGAGTGAAAAGCTAAGTGTTGCCTTAGAGAACCAGGAAATGGAGCCAGGGTTGTGAAAGCCATCAAGCTGCCTGCGCTCTGCATTCCTTAATGTACAATGAAATGCTTTGATAACCGAAACCAAAACCCCTACAATGGCAAGCGCTTCCTGCAAGAAGCCTTGAAATCAGGTTTGCTGCCGATGTGGGCTAGATGTTAGTGTAAGGCAGAAAGATGGGTGAACTGGAACTCTCTATGCTGGAATGGGGATGTTTGCTGCGGCACGTGGGACAGTTGCTTGGGATACACCAAAGAGCAAGGAAAGGACTAGGAAGGATGCAGTCTTAGCTCCAAGGTAATGGATAATCCAGAAACAGCTGTTTCTCTTCCTCAACCTTTTTTAAACTGCCACAGGGACCTCTTTCCACTCAGAGCTCAGTTATTCTTCCGCATCGACTTCTCAACACACCACTTTGGCTTTCACAAGTAATCTGTTGAACAGGCTAGGAAATCTGTGCTGAATTCCCTCGTTTCCAATGTTTGGCTTCGGTTAGGAGAAGATTTGCCCCAAGACTAAATATGTGTAATATTAAGTGTAACCTTTTCTTAGCTTTATTGTACTTGCTCCTAAATCTAAATTATGTATACCTTGTGTGTGTTTATGTGTATGTGAGCGAGGGAGAGAAGCTCAAACAGGCATGGAAAATGTGGACTCCATTCACCCTGCATAGACTATAATATGAACAGACTCACAGAGGTGTGTGGGCATATATAGACTTAACCACATCTACTGTAAAGAGGAAAAAAATGCTGAGAAGCATTTTGTCATGTTTTCCATTTGAAATGTGTGAGCTGTGGAAACTCAAAGCTATAACATTAATGTTTCTTCTGGTAGGTTTTTTCCGGTGCTATTTATTTTTCCTGTGCTAGTTATTTGCTATCATGTTTTTTGGGAACTCGACAAGTTTGTGAGATGTTTTTTTCCCCCTTTCCCCATATCTAGAAAATATGCACACATTTGAATTATGACTTTCCTACAGGAACTAACAGCTGTATGTGCAAATCATGCATATAAATCAATTACCGAGGCCTACGTACTATAAATGCACCCATTAATTAAGCAATGTCAGATGCTATGAACCATGAAGTTCATTACATCTTTAGCATTCAAACCAAGGATTATTTGAAGAAGCAATACTACGTTTACCTAATAGTTAATGAAATTAAGCCGGGTTGTTGCCAACATTCTTATTTTATGCCTAATTCAGTGTTTAAATGTTTATGAATAAAACACTAACTGCTGAAAGCAGAAATGTTGAAATGTAATTACTGGTAAGTTATAACGCACTTGAGGACTCATTATACCAGACTTGGGAGTTTTAAGATCACCAGTGTAACACACTCTCCAAAAACACAGATTTTTTATGGGCTAAAAGCTGGAAAGACATAAATGCTGTTGAATTTGTCCTGGCTGAGTGGAAATTTTGATGATCGTGGTAGTATGATTTATGGGTATAACATTTTCCAGTCATTACGTGGTTGCATTTCAGCATTGTGACATGATTTGCATATGTGACTATCCCTGCAAATTAACTTCTGATGAGAGCTACATCTGCCTGGATTAAGAAGCTCCTATCTTAAAACCAATCCAGCTGCTACCCTGAAGGACCTATTTGAAAAAAAAGAGCAATCTGCAGTGTCATCATATATACTTTTTCCATACGTATGTCCTGATTTAGGTTTAAATGTAAATATTGCATGGCAGTATTGGGTACTTTGTTAGGCTTTATTCTGCCATCTAAGAGGCACTCAGTGATGTCAACGTTAGGATCCTCTCTGCTGTGTAGCACCCTACTTCGCTCTGTTTCATTAACCTATCTACAGACAGCTAAGTATCAAGAGCTAGAGCTGTTCAAAGGCATTCTTAGCCACATGAATAAATAAAATCAAATATAGAAGACAACAATGCAAAGAAAAGAAACAAAACCGTAAGACTCTCCAGAAATAACAGGAGAAGAGAACAGCAAAGACCTGCTGCTGCTGGCTCAGCATTTCCCAGGATCAGGCTTTTCAGCTGGAGGATATGTATCCACGAAAAAATGGTACAGCCTCTGCCACAGAAAACTTGTATGTGGGTTCTGAATCTAACTGATAGACACAAGAGATAAAGTCAGACAGGCAGACAGACGGGGGAGCACAGAGAGTTAATGAAGTCACATTTTTTTCCAAAGTAACAGTAAATTCATGTCAGACTCTTGCTGAGCACTTTGCAGACACCAGTCATTTTTTTGCAACACAATAAAAGAGGAGCTTGAAGGAGGAATTTAAAGGAGAGTCATGAGGCAGAGTTGAGAAGAAATTGTGAGAGAAGCATCAGTGCTTTTGAGCATTGCAAATAAAGGGATTGTGGCATGTGGAAGCCAACACAACTGCTTGATGCAGAAGACTGAGGGAGGTGCAGAAGAGATGCTTGGAAAGCGATAACACAGTCAAAGCAACAGAAAAACAGTCTTCTCTTTGGTGTGGCCTTCCAGCTGCTTACCAAGGCAGTCAGGTCACTTTGGATGGGCTCTGAAAAACTGGCACATTCTCAAAGAGATGGTTTGTAAAGCCAGGGATGCGACTGAGCTGCGAGGTTCAGGAGGGAGGGACACACTGCCCTGGAGGCCGGGCAGTGGGGGTGGGAGACAGAGGAGGGGGAGCTTGCACCGGGAAAATGAAGAGACTGTGCAAGCCATGTGGTCTTCAGAGCAGATCTGAGGCATTTCAGAGACAGCAGAGAGGGAGAGAGCTGGTATTTTAGGGTAGGAGGAAATAGGTCTAAACAGGCGAGGAAGCAACAGGGGTCAGTAGCAGAGTGAAAGGCGCTGAGTTTGTGCATGTGCCGACAGTCCTCAGGAATAAGTGTCGAGAGGATTGAGGACAGCAGCCTGCATAAAGCTAGAGAGATAGGGAGAGAGGGAAAAGAGAGTTAAGAGGAGAACCAAAGAAAGGAAGAAGCACTGACCTAAAAGAAAATATATTTAGCATGAGATTTACATGTTTTTTTTAAGAATGGAAGAAATCAGATATTTTTATTTCATTGGAAGCATTTTGGTTTTTACCAATACCAAGTTTTTAAGATCTATAGTAGTTATTGTACTGAACGCAGGAAGCTTATCCTTTCTTCTCTCCCAGAAATTCACTAACATTGCTGCTGCTTAACACACTGCTTTTGCTGAAAGCCATTGCAATTCAATTCAAATTTAAAAATTGTGACAATATCAATAAATTTGTAATGAATTTCACTTTGCACATGAGTTGAAAGCTTGATACACAGAAGCCAATGGCCAAACCCCAAGGAGCAATTGGAAACTGTTTCAGAGCTCGTATGTACAGTCTTAAGTGAGGCTTAAATATGTAGAAACCAAAACCACACAGTAATACCCATACCACATTTTTAAGAGGTTTTCATCCCAGTGTTGTAAACTAAAATGTTAGTGGAAATATAGTTCAAACATCATTAAAACCAAGTGTCCTCCCACAAAGTTGATAAGGGGCAGTAAATACCAGTGTGCTAAGCAGCACAAAGTCTAGAAGCTAGAATATCTTCACACACACACACACAAAAAAAACCAACCCAAAATAACACACCCAAAAAACTCCAAAAAAGTTGACAAAATATTTGTAGGCAAAGGCATAAATAAGCCATTCTCCTGTGGCTAAACGTATGCAAGTATACGATACCACCCATTCTTAGACTGAGCAGTGGCTTACTGTGAAATCAGTCTTCATGTGAATATAGCACTGAACAGGGAAAAGCTGGGAAACACCACAATATATTTATATATGCCGAGCAGGATACCTCAGCATGGACATGGTGCTGTGCTCTGCTGCTTCCCGTCGGGAGCTGGATTGCTTCTCTGGGTTGGTGTGGAGGTAAGAGGGCTTGCTCTGCCTGCATCCCCTTGTATAAATTCAAGCCTGTTGCTTGAAGTCTCAGAACCTGCAGCTGGTCATTGCCTAATATAACATTACTTACCTGGTGGGTTACGTCCAGCGACGTTCAGTGATGCTGAATGCAGTCACACGTGAAAAGGTTAACAAGTGGAAGACATGTATTCGATCTTACCAGTGTTCATGAAGAGCAACGAGATTCATTCCAGTGCTGGTAATTCTAAAGTTGAGACCTCGGTTGTTCAGTGTGAAGGCAGACTTAGGGAAGGCAGGAGGGGTTCTCTCCCTAAAGCACAGCCGATCTCACAAGTTAAGCAGGGGTAGAGAGCAGCCTGGGGAAGACCCAGCAATCTGTGTGCAGTGCAGGCTTTGCTTCCTCATAAAGCAGCTGCTTTCAGATCCTACCGGCTAGAAACACAGTCAGCAGCACCATGTGAACTCATTGCCTAAACGTATGTTCCTTCTTATCATAAAGTGTTGGGTTTATTGAGATGATTTTGAGATGACTAGGAGTAAAATCCCTGATATTGGGTGTTCCCAAGGAAGTTTCATTTACTGGTTGTGTGAAATTTCTTCGAGAAAATAGAGTTCACAGTGGCCATATTCACATATCCATCCTAGTGTAATTCCCAAATGGCTTTGTGAAGGTCTGAAGAAGCAAAGGAGTAAATAAACTCATTCTCTGTCAGATTTAGTTGCTTCTTTGAGAAGGACTGCCTTGATTGCTGTCTGTCTTTGTCATTCCCAGGTGGGTTCACACAGAACTCCTTAAATGATGTCAAGAGCAGAGGGAGCTAGAGCAGTGACATATATTGGCTCTCAAGTTATTGGGAGATATCTTGATTTTATTTCTTCTGGCACCAGTAGTCACTCTTTGTCTTCTGTTTAGCATGGAGAAACACAACGTAATGTGCCCTCACAAGGGGAGAGTGAGATGGAATCGTGTTATCTTGGAGCATCAGGTGCTCATTATAGCCAGCAATTAGCAAATCTCAGATGTTAGGATGCTTATTCAAGCCTTCGGATGCTACACTATTAGATAGGAAATCCCATGAAAATAGGTTGTGAGAATGCCAAGACTTGTGTCTGTCAACTGAACTCAAATATATATATTAAAAAAGAAAAAGAAAATAAAATATCTTTCCCCCTATACCTTAGCACTTCCAAGCTTGGAATGAACAAAGTACTGACTCAAGTACACATAGTTGCTTTTAGAAAGGTTCATTCAGAGGATTTAATTTTGGGTATTTCTAAGGTTTTGTTTGCAATCCTTAATCTAACAAACTGGCAAGAAGCCTTTCACCATTTATATAGGCTCTGAGCTGAAAATGATGAAAGCGACAAGATCTAACTTCTCCACAGGGCTATGCGGCTTGGGTTCACCCCTGGCTATGGCTATGTGGAAGTGTTTTCTAGCAAGTATTGTATTTCCAAAAGGTGCCAACGAGTCTGATTACCTCAGATTTTCAGCACCTTTTAGCACCCTAAGCAGAGGCCAGCCTCAGAAGCCACTTGCCATGTTTGCATCTAGAGATATTTTGCATGCTGTGTATTTTAGGTTGGCTTTGAACACAGCAAATGCTATTCCTGTTACACAAGGATTCAGTTGCAGTTTTGTCACCCAGATATTTATAGAACAGTTAATTTTACATAGTTGCTTCAGAAGGGAGACAAATCTTACAGCATGGATAACTCTTGTGGTTTTCAGTTGATAAAATCCAGCCCAAGATCACAAAGGACGCAAGTGAATCTAATTGAAATATTTCCCTTCTCTTCTATGGACACTGAGTCAGGCTCTAGGTGTTTTTACTGTTGGATGGTTACCCAGTGGCCAATGCAAAATACTGGTACTTCTGTCTCATTCCTCAGGAATAGGACACACGGTCCTCCTGCCACTTCATATCATGGTCCAGAGTGCTCTAGGATGGAGAATGAAGGATCATAACAGCTTAGGGGTGCATAGAACAGTAGGACAAGACAGAAAAGCCTGCACTGGCGATGTTTCAGCTGTACTTGCATGATGGGTAAGGAGAGCCCTTTCATTCATGGATATGTTCATGAGAGGCCAGAAATCAATTAAATCGTTAACATTACAATGTAAATCCTTCCGTAAGTATTCTAAATAAGTGCAGATGGGTATGTGGATTTACCTTAGAACTAGATAGTCTGACTTTTTCATACTTGCATTTCAGTTCAGAATAATTTATAATTTTTTAAAAAAAAAAAAACAATTGAAGAACATTTTCATTTATCTCTTCATGGCACTGACTTCCTCTGAGACCATGACTGAATAAATGAAAATTTACCTCTTATTCCTCCAGTTCCTGCTCAGTAAAGTCAAAAAGTTTAGATAACACAAGCAGGATCCCATTTTTTATCCAGGAACTCAGACATCCAAAGAATTGTTAGCCTCTGGTTTTTTTTGTTTTGTTTTGGTTTTTTGCATGGGAGCTATTAGCACGAGTGGCTTTTCTTAGAGTGTTACACCAGCAGCTCTATCTTGTTTGTCTTAATTACCTAAGAAGTTTAACTCTGCCTGAGTAATTACTGATTATTTGCCTAAGTGAGGTGAAGGGGATCACATCATACAATATTGTCCTATCCCATTTTTTTGGTCCCTGTGGAATGCTTTGGGCGTAGCATTACTACCAGCTCCCTAGCATAGGTGGGTGACGTTCCAGCTGAGTTAGGAGGGAGCAGGGTTTCATCCAAGGGAGTGCAGTGAAACTTGTATCTGGATGTCAGGCTCTGCAGGCATTCATGACTCTGTAGTTTGAAATAACTGTTTCTAGACTTTGCACTCCACAAACCTCAGGCTGGTCAAAGCCAACTTTGGCCTGAAGGCAGACTACCCCCCTGCTTGTGCCTCTCTAGGTCTCACCTCTCTTGGCCTAATTCCCCTTCTACTTATGTTCTTGGTGCTGTAGTCTGAATTGTATAGTATCTTTTCCATCAGGTCCAGTGTCTGGGCAGAAAGCTGATGTGGTACTGGTGAAGGAAGGGTTTGACTTGTCTTTCTGTGAAGTATTGGGGTACTCAGAGGCTTTTTTTTTTTTGGTGGAAAATGCAATTCTGTTCAATGGCATTCTGGGGTAGCAGATAAAACATAATTTGTTCCTGGGATACCTACAGTATGGAAGAAAAAGCTAAAAAATTTGCAAGCATTTAAACCACAAAAAAAGTACAATGTCTTAACAGAAATACTTCTTGCACTATGTCAGGAGCAGCCTCATTAGTTTTTCTTTGATAATTAGCTGTAACTGTGTAAAAATTATTAGCTGTATTGAAACAAAGGGACTTTTGAAAGAGAACCAGCATGAATACTTATTGTTAGTGAATTAATTCAGAAAAGCCTTGATTAAGCAATATACACCTAATTTCACATAAAAATGCTGATTTTTTTCCCTGAAGATTAACTGTGAATTCCATTAATATGAAGAAAGTTCTGTCGGAATATCAATTAGAGCTTTGAGAAAGTACGCTTGTATGCTGTGTTGGTACAATACGATACAAAAGCATGTAAGACAGATTTGCAATTAATTCTCCTTTTTCTTCCCTGGAATTCAGAAAAAAATCTGTCTCACATACACAGAGGACCCAAACAGTGTGGAGTTGATGGCTTCAGCTGGTCTTCATTTGTCTGGGTATGACCGGTGTAAAGGCTAAGGAGTGCCTGCGATCCCTGCTTAGCTCTGGATTTTCCTCTGGTGCTGATGTCTTGCTTTGTGCTCGGCTGCTGAAGCGCAGCAGGAGCAGCAGCAGAACACCTCCTGCCTGAATCAGCCACACCGACAGCTTGATATTTTCTCAGGTCTTGTCCATTTTGTGCTTACTTATACCCCAGATGCTACAGAATTAAGACACTCCCTTTGTGGGACCAGTGCACGTTCCTTCAGTGCCTTGGTGAGCCGCTGGGCATGGCAGCAGGGGAGGATAGGATCTGGCTGGCTCCAGAAGCGGGGAGGCACATGCCTGGCTGCATGTCAAGCTGCCTCTGGACAAGCGAGGCATTGCAGCACTGCTGCTGCTGCAGCCGCCACCACTGCCATCAACAGCTGAACATGTGTGCCTTCACACACGTGTGTGTGCCACGGCAGTGGCCAGGCAGTCTGCAGTGTACCACTGCTCCCCGGACACCTCCCATAGGGCACCACCACTGCCAGCTCTCCCTCCCTCTCCTAGCACCCTGGCACTGATTTGGCTGTCTCTCTGGATGCCCTTTGCGAGGCTTCCTCACAAGCAACATGTGCATGAAAAGTGCATCTCAGTGAGGATGCTCATGGGTTCATTGCTCAGCTGTTCGTATTAGACCGTGAGGGCTGAGGTTACTGTCTCTGGGATTCTTATCCAGGTGAAATAGCATGCAAATACGGCTTCCAATGAAATACTTGGCTGCCTAATGAGTGAGGATATTCAAAAGGCATACATAAGATCATTTTCATTATAAAAATAATATAAAATAAAATTGTGGAAAGGATATGATACAAAACATGTAGGACAGATTTGCAATTAATTCTCCTTTTACTTTCCTGGAACTCAAACATACCTCTTAGAACAAATGGGCTGAGGCTTGGGACAGTAATAAGTCTTTGATTTGAATATCATTTTCAAAGAATCACACATCTCTAAAAGATTAGGGAAATATAACTTTTATTTTAATGCGAGTAGTATTTTACTGGACCCTGGCAGGGTATTAGAGAAATTATCATTTTCTCATTAGTCTAACTGCCAGCTAGGTCTTCTTACTTTCCTTTTCTTCACAATGGAGGGTGTCTCAGACAAAACGCTACTTAATCAAATTAATTAAGAGGGAGTAGATTTCTAAAGAATGAGGTTCAGAAGGAACCAGGCCAGAAATTTAGCATGTTCAAGACTTCAAATGCTTTCTCAAGTTCCACAGACTTCAGCGGTATTTAATTGCTTTCTTGAGTCAGGTCCTAAGAGCGTGGCTTTGGGATTAAAGCAGGGAAAATTTTTGTTAGACAAGAAGGTGCAATCAAATGGATTTATGAAAATATGGAAGTGTTGCTGAACTTCTTGTCAAAACTATTTCCTTCAAGAACATTCAGCTCTGTCAGTGCCTTCATTTTTTAATTAAACATTTTGGCAATTCCGGTTGAAACAACCATTTGTTTCAAAACTCCTTTTTGCTATACAGTTGTGAAGTCTGAAATCAAAACCACATCTGACTTGATCTTTTTCTAATCAATTGTTCAAAATAACGGAGTTCTGTGCCAAACTGAAGTAATTATTTTTTGAACTGTCAGAACTGCAAATGAATGCAAAAATGAAGCAACTGCAATAAAAGCAGCCCATGTACAGCACTCGAAATTTGCGGGCTACAAAAAGTAAGTCCTTCATGGTTATTTTATTATAACTTAGCTTATTCAATTGTCATATGCAGTTATGTTAACTGCTGCGAATACAGAGTAGTTATACAGTTTATTTTAGCATATATATGGAAACCAGTACTTATTTCTTCAACTATGACATATTTATCTGCATCTTATTTTAGGGAGAAATATCTGGTTGTTAGTCACTTATGATTAATACTTCATTATTATATAATGCTCACTGTAAAATCACACGCAGGCACTACCTGTTGTCTCAGGCTCTGATTTCACAGATCACAACTGTGAAATATCACAGCCTGGTCCAGGGCTGATGGACATCAGTTTGTTGTGATGGGGTCCTGTTGCAGTGTCCAGTGTGATACAAAGGACTAGGGTAGAAATTAGATCCAGGCCACTCAGGAACCCTCTGCAGAGATGGACCCTTCTTTCCCTCCTTTTCCTCAACAGAAACCTCTCTTAGCAGTAGGCTCCTTGTAATGATCTAACCAAAAGTTTTCAGGCCAAAGCTTTGAGAGACACAACAGCATTTGGGCCACATGACAGACAGTGACTGACCACAGGCTCCAGGGTGGAGGAGATGCCTTCTCATAGGGCACCTCAGATGTGAGGCTTTGCTTTGCATCACAGCATCCATCTCCAAAGATGGGTAACCATCCTGGTTTAGTGACAGCCCACTGTGGAAGCGCTGCTCACTATTTATGCTGCTGCAGAAAAACTTCAGACTGGATCCAGCCGCGCAAGTCTCAGATTGTCTGTGTCCAGTCTGACAGATCTGCCATACCAGAGCCCTGCCCATCTCCCTGTCTGTTTGACCAACCATCCCTGTTTGTCCCCTGGATAAATTTTTCAAGGACAGCATGATAGTAGAGCACAGAGGCAAAGGTATTGCACACATCCTCCTGTCTCCTCAAGGGTAGAAGAACTGTGTAGACCTCTGGTAAGCATCATGTGGCTTTCCCCTCAGTTCCCCTCAGACTGATCTCACCTCCCATGTTCAAGCTCTTCATGGAGAGTCAAGTCCTCACTTCCCATGCTCAAGTCTTTGAGGAGAGCTGGTTTCATTTGCCCTTACTCAGAGGGCTCTGATGCTGGCAACGAAGACAACTGATTTCTAACCTTTTTCTGGCAAAGAGGTCGTCTGGGGAAAACCAATGCTCCTCACCATGTGTGTGCTCAGGTGGGACTCTGAGGCAAGGGGATAGAGGATGAGGCATGAAGGGGAGGAAGCATATCCACAGCTAACAGTCCTTTCCTCCAGCAGGGTTCTTGAAGTGGAAGCCATCAAAACTAAGAATAGAGCTTTGTTGTCTTTGCTCTTTCACAAATCGGTGATTCAGAAGGGGTAATGTAAAAACATGTGTTTCTATTCTGAAAGGATATCTATGGTGTGTGTGATATTCATGAAAACCACCAGAATATGTGACCTGCAACAACCTTTGAAAGTTCATCTCTCTGTCTCCTTTTACTGATTCTCTCCCTTCTTTTCCCCTGTAGCACCATCTTATCTCAAAGTCCCTAAAGGGAGGTGCTGAATAGGATGACATAAGTTAAATATTTCCATAAAGAAGAAGTACCTCATTCAGAAGTCATCTTTTTAAAACGTTACAAGAGATTGCTTTATTACTTTTTTTAAGCAAAATGAAAGCAATAATGAACATTAAGTGGAATTAGCTGAGATGAAGGAGAAAAAGCCCACCTAGGATGTCACGTAAAGCCCCCCCCCAAAAAAAAAAAAAAAAGAAAAAAAAATGGACAGAAGTGATTGTGAAACTAGCTATACAGAAATTAAGAAAGTCATGTAACCAAGTAAAGAGCAACATACTGCAGATTTTTGTTCTAATTATTAAAAAATGTTCTCTCCCACTCTCAGACCTTCTAGTCCAAGTTTGAGCCCGAAGCAAATTTTTACAGAAGAGTTATAAACTCGTGAAAACAGAGGTTTATAATGGAAATACTGGCACAATCCTAACTAATGGTTGGTGCCATGGGGTGCCTCTGTAATAAAGAAGAAGTCTCTGAACCTGTATGCCAGCCAGAATAGCTAGCAACACCCAAAAAAACATACAGAAGTAGATGAAACATCAGCAGCACTAGCTTTCTGAGATAAAACAAGTACATGAAGTCCTACACTGTAAAGGATTACAAACAAATAATTTGTCACAGCTCTGAATAAATACAGAATAGGAACCATGCTTTGAGAAAATGATGGGTTATTAAGGTATGGAATTTAATATCGTTGTCAATCTATAAAACTTTTACAACCTAGTCTTATTTGCACAGAGATTACATCCCCAAAGCTCAGTGCCAAAGACACATGTTAATAAGCTCACAACTTTTAATTAAGCAATATGTATAAGTAGATTCCCATTAAGCTGTGATTTGTGGGCTAGTTCATTACAGTGGGTTCCAGCCACCAGACACATATTCAATACAAATCAAGCAGCCTGCATATTATCCAGCTTAATGTGAGCCTACTTGGGATATTTTATCACCAGTTCAGATTGGAGGTTCAGAGAACTATATTTTTTTCTAAGATTGGGGGCAGTGACCAGAACCTTATAATGACCCCATGTTGTTTTCTTAATGAAACTATTCATCTGAATTGTTTAGTTGCAACTGGTAATTATTCATACAGTTAATCATAGTTCTATTATATACTATAAATATGACATTCAGCCAGAACACATTTGCTCTCATTTGAATTAAATGTATAAAATAAGGCATAAAAGAAGGAAATATGGGTATTACAGACATGAAGCGATAAAAATAATTCACACATTTTACTCCAAAGAGATTAATGGCAACATTTTCCAGATCTTGAAATAACTCTCTTTTGAGTTCCTGAGTTATGCTAAAATTTCTGGCCCCAGTTTGTGACACGGGGTGTCAAGTAGAATTTTTTCAATCAGCTTTACTCATGACACAGCGTGGCCTGCCATTTCACATCTTTCTTGCTTAGATGATTTCCCATTGATTACATCAGCAGTGAGGATTGTACAGCAATCTGACACAGCAGTCTTAAAAATAAGATGGATATTCTGCAATATTTAACACTTTTTTTTGCAGGAGTTAGAAGTTCATGGATCATTGGATCATAATCTAGGAGAAATTACTGCAGTCAGATTTCTGGAAAATAATACTTCATCAAAGCATTTTATTCTGGTATTCCTTCCATAATAATAAATTAATGAATTAACTTTGCTCCATATTTACAGTTATCAAATGTGACAACTGTTGTTTTTAACAGCCCTGTCAATAAGGACTCTACTGTACTTCACTGTACACTGTAAGGAAATGCACATTTTATTTACTGACTGAACTTTTCCATGTAACCTCTCTTTAGCCCCCATAAAACTACACAAAATAGTTAGGGCTGATTATTTTTAATTTATATTTTCTATTTCACTACTGAAATATTCTCTAAAATGCAATTTTAGCTAACATAATGATGATATCAAGAGCTGCCTAGTATTTACTTGGAAAGCAGAATTTTTCATCGAGGCCCAGAGCATCCAGCCCCAGGTCCATCTTATTCAGTGTCTTGCTATCAGTGTCGGCTTAGACACGAGGTTTTATGAAACCAGGGTAGGAATGAGTTCCAGTAGAGAAGACTCTAGGCTGAGAGACAGGAAGGAGTTCCTGAGAAGGAGATGTGAACTACAAATCAAGAAGACAAGGAGAGAAGAAAGATCATAATTAGCTATAGCTCTAAATGTAGCAAGAAGAATTTTTCAATCAATATGGTAAGCTGCTTGTAGCCAATTAAAAGACTGTAAAGTAGGGACAATGCCGTATGTAGATTAGGCTAGTCTCATAAAAAGAGCCTTAAAGCAGTGTTGCATAGTTCATGAATTGATCTTGCTTGAAGGCCGAAGAAAAAGGATCTGCAATAAGCCAGTCCTATAGAAATGAAAGTGGTACCCTGCAGAACTCCATCAGTGGCAATGGTACAGTCAGAGGAGTTTTACACATCCCTTTTTTACCAAAGTACGCGCCACCTCACCAACTTTGATAGGATCACACTGGTGCAAACTGTAATGAAGATTTTTTTTATGATTACACTATTTCTGGACTAACTAGAGCAATGTAGACCTGGGAAAAACGGTACCTCTACCTTCAGCTTTAATTCACTGCTAAACACCAGCACTTTGCCTTTGACAGCTCCAAGCGATAAGCAGCATTTGGAAGGGTGAGGAAACTACCACAGATGCCAGAAGCTAAAGAGTTAAAAACAGTCTCCTGCAGCCTGCAGAGAAAGCTGGAGTCAAGGAAAACACCCAGACATATAGCTGTTGAGACAGGAGCAACATTACAGCCATTAAAATCAAATGTCAAAGAAGGAACAATGCCTATTAGCTTTTAGAAACCAAAACTGAACAGTTCAGCTTTATCAAACAAATGGGTTGCACTATCCAATTACTAACTTCTGATAAGCACCATGTCAATTTTGAAATTGTACTGCTGAGTCTGTGGAGAAGAAAAAAATAAATCTGAGTTATCCACATAACAAGGATAAAAGGAAGCCGAACTATTACAATCCTGACCTAATTACCCAGGCAAATCACTCCCGTTTCAGGAACACTGTAAAGCCAGTAAAAACACTGTAGCCTTCGCTGACGAAGCTCTGACCTTGTATGAGGCCCCTTCCCTCTCCCATTCAGGTCCCATCTGATCAGAAGCCTTGAGAAGTCCTCCGACTGGGTCCTTCATTTGAAGCAGTATCATTCGCAGCATCTTTTTGTTTCATCTTACTCAGAAATATAAGAGCCAGGACCGAGCTGCTCGCAAGCATGTTGGAGGAAGGCAAGGGCATAACTAAAGCTTATTTGCTTTTTATAGAGTAATATCCATTGTGTTCAGGGAGGATGCAAAGGCTTCCATTCTTTCTTCATTGTTGTTAAGTCTGAAGCTGGTTGGAAACTCCCATTTTAGTGCTATTCTTTAGCCCAAGGTAGGGAGCTGTAGATTAAGCATGGGTTGGATTTCTCCCTCAGAGCAGACAAATGGAATTAGGAAAACAGCAGCAGCGGGGTATATCACTGAAAGAACAATAATTAAAAACCTCATAAAATGTAGATATTTTTTCTTTTTAAAAATGCATTTTTATCTAACATAAGGTTGTCACATACCTGGATAGATGAAGCCTTGAACTAAACTGAGCTAATGCCCCCTTTGCCTTCCCCGTATATCCTGACAAAACTGGAAGAGGGCACATATCACCAGGGAAATAGCAATATTAGAGAGAAAGCTAATACCTTAGTAGGATTATTTATGAATTTTAAAGCATATAGCTATGTAATGACTTTGCTGACAACCCTGATAGCGCTGGGTGCCTAAGCCACTATAGATCTGAGCAGGTTCCCTTAGCGGACAGCCATCAACTTTGATCTGTTAGATGGATACTTTGTGTCTTACCTGCTCCCAAATGAGGTGACGTGGGTAACTCTGGCTGTTTCTATGTTAGTGTCTTATATGGGCTTTCAGGGGAAATCTTCATGATGTCCCCACGTACTGTGCATTCTGCTTCACACTGCGGCAGTCTTGGGGTACATGCACTGTGTTCCTTAATTGAGACTAGGCTGGAATATTATTCCAATTTATTCCTGAAAGTTTATTCCAGGAATAAACCTATCTTACTCCAGCGCCTAATGGGCTTTAAGTCCACAGGGCCAGATTACAACTAAAGTGAAGTAAAACCCCACCACCTGTGTGGCGTGGATGCCAGACCTTCAGCACCAGCTGTTTTCTTCTACAGGTCTGTTCCTACTGTCCTGTACTACTGCTAATGTAGGTGTAGTCTCTTAGTGTTGCTTCCTTAAACATTCTCACAGCTTACGCTTCTCGTTTTTTTTTTTTATCTCAGCCTAAAACGAGCATAAAGTCCATGTTTGACCCCCGACCACTTAGCCATCTTTGAAGACTCTCACCTCAAAGACTGTCTAAAGCCTCACAACACTTGTAGTCAAATAAGAAGACTTCCAAACAAACCTTTAAACCAGACAGACACACAGAGCAGAAACCCACTTCAGCTGCCGCTGTGCTGGATGAAGGAAGAAGAGCATCGCCCCCACCCATCCTCACCATCCTTCTCTCATGGCTGTGCTTGGAGCTGCTAGTGGAGTTGCTCATGCGAATGCTTTCCCACCTGCTTTGGGTAAAATGGCCCTGCAAAGCTTGAAGGGCTGGAACACAAGGTATTAGCTGCTCATCCTGAAATGGGTGAGGGAGATCTCCCATGGGAGCTACTCCTGCATGAAAAAGCAGCTGCAGATGATCTCTTCAGGTGGCACAGCTGTGCTCAGAGAAGAGCTTGTGTCCGCAACAATAGCAAGGGTAGAAGAGGAGAGCTAAGAATTAGAAACCTGAATGCAACAGCTTTTAATCTGTTTTCACTCTTTTTTTTTTTTTTTTTCTTGGAACAAGTTGTGCCTATACCAGAAATTTTTACATTCCTTGTAAAATCCCTCCAGCTGCCAAAGGAGCACAGCCAAGCCCTCAGCTTATAAGTACAGCCCCAGCCTTGAGTTAAATGCTGCATTTCTGATAAGCTGGATTCATGTGCATGAGGCCATTGATTTATAAGGAAAAGCCAGTATTTAAGAGTTGCTAGTAAGTCAATGTAATGTGGTAAGCTTTCTGGTGCCAATGCAAATTTTGGACCCAAAATATGAGTGATTCTAAATGGAAACATAGAAGGAAAAAAATAATATTATAAAATAGGAGGCTGTAACCATTTCCTGTCCACCACTTGTTAAAGAAAAAACCATGTGATGAGACCATTAAAAATTTTACTTCTCTACCTCTAATTTGAAAGAAAGAGTAGCATACATACTCCAATAGTTTAGAGCTTCTTTAATATATTTACAAATAACATTTGTGGAAACAGCTAAAAGCCTTCAAACACTGATTTTGAATCCAAATATAGGAAATAAAGACTTAAACATCATATACAACAGACAAAACTCTGAAAAGGTTTGAAATACAGAGCCTGTCCTGCTATCATTCTATACACATGAGCACACACATACACACACATTCATGCACTGGTTGTAGATGCAACAATAGTTGTCTGTAGCTCCAGATTCAATGTGGTTATGTTTTTCATTGCATGGTGAAGTTCTAAAATTTATCTGAAACAATGCGGTGTGGAATCCCTTCTTTTTTATTTTATTGTTTTATTCTGTAAGGACTCTGTGCCTTTGGAGTAGGGGGCTATTATAAATATATGTCGCAGTGGAGATGAGGAACTTCTCCAATTTCATTAACAAGTAGCAAGATCTGTGTATACACCTCCCATACAGAATGTTTTAGAAATATGCCCTATTATATCTAGTTAAGTCAACCTTGTGTCATTATTTCATATTAGTGTATATGACAAGATTGGCATACCCAGAAAAGATGCATCAGAACCATTATGTGTCAGCCAAGAAAATGAAAAAAGGAATTCTATATTTTGAAAACTAGGTTAAATATCATGTCCTTAAATATTTTGAGAAAAGATTATATTGGTACCAAAAAGGATGTGTGTTGTTTTAAGGTTTAAAGAACTACTTCAAATAAAGACCTTGTAAAACAGGAAGAAAAAGAATATTTGAGTGCATCTTTAAGTAGAAGACAACAGGGAAATGAGAATGAAAATTTGCTGCACCAAGAAAAGAAAGCATTGCTTAAATGCCTTGGTTTAGAACATATATTGTAAAAGACAGACAAAATTTTCACAAGGAAATATTTTTAAATATGTCAAGATTTTACAAAATAATTCTTTCAGATCCAACATCATTATCCTACACTACTAGTGGAAAGACTTCTGCTGTGTAGCACTGCACTGATTTCACTAAAGTGTTAAGCACAAATGGAAAAGGTACTTGTTTTGGGCAGATCTCATAATTTCCACAGAACCCCAGAAATGCAGGGCCAGAAGAAAACTCAAAACATCTCCAGCCAACCTTTGTACTAAAAATAGATGAACTATATCTAGCTTATCCCTTGGGTCTGATTGTTTGCCCTGTCTCCAAAGACATAGTATCTGTGAGAAATTTAAGCTGATTGCCCCTTAGCCTTCCTCCCCAGATCACAGAAAACAACTAATTGTCATTTTTGCAATGAATCCCAGAAGAGGTGGCATTTTACTGCATGTATGAACTCCTGCAGTTATGTGCTGACAGGAGATTCTCGGTTTTCCTCTTTTTAGTTTGCCCCTTACTTCTTACCCTTTTCTCTTGATGTGGTGGGTTGACCTTGGCTGGACACCAGGTGCCCCAAGCTGCTCTGTTACTCCCCTCCTCAACAGAATGGGGGGAAGAAAATAAGATAGAAAAAACCCACCTTGTGGGTCAAGGTAAAGGCAGTTTAATAAAGCTGAAGCAAAGGAAAACAAAGTAATTTATTCATTACTTCCTATCAGCAGGCAATGTCTGGCCACTTCCAGGGAAGCAGAGCGTCAGTACACATCGTGGTTGCTCTGGAAGACAAATTCCCCCTCTTCTTCCTCCTTTCTTTTAGCTTTTATTGCTCAGCAGGCGTCATATGGTATGGAATATCCCTTTGGTGACTTTGGGACAGCTCTCCTGGCTATGCCCCCTCCCAAGATCGTGCTCATTCCCAAACTACTGGTGAGGAGGGAAATACTGGAGACAGCCATGATGCTGTGCAAGCGCTGCTCAGCAGTAGCCAAGACACTGATACTGGTGTGTTAACATCTTTTTAAGCTACCAGTACAAAGCACTGCACTGTGAGGGCTGCTATGGCGAAAACTAACCCCATCTCAGTCAGACCAAATAAACTTTATAAAGAAACCAGCTTTCAAACCTAGTCATAAAAGAAAATTCAAAACAGGATTCCCCGAAGAGTTACACTAAGGGAAAAATGAAGGGCTCAAGGTAGCTTCATACATAGTCTCTCTAATCTTGTAATTTTGTTACATGAACTGTACTTTTTTTCTAATGTTCAGTCTTGCTGGTGAAGATGCAGCTGTGGTTCAGACCTTGGGCCATCTCTTGTATGACTTACCTCCAGGACTTCTCCTGTGTGGGTGCTGCCGGGTGAGTCCTGTTTGGGAGGAGGAAACGGCTTAGAAATGGCCTGAGACTCGGAAAGGTTTATGACTTCTCACAGCTTCCGCATGTTCAAACAGCAGATTTGAGTGTCTTCCAATGACCATTGCTGTAGAGGAAATGATGTTCCTACATGATATAAAGGCAGCCCTTAATGACAAAACCTCTTCTGGTGTAAATTCTGACAACCGCATTGTCTTTAACTAAGCAGCCAAAAAGTATCTGTGCTGAGTGAGCATCAGGCTCTCCATCTTTAGATTACTGGATACTAATATCCTATCAAGGAGATATAAGAGGGAATCAGAAAAGCTCATCAAAATGTTCAGTGACATGGCAGCAGATTTATGAGAAAAAAAAGATGTCATTATAAAGAAGAAAAAAAAAGGAAAGGTCGTATTCATTAGTAAGAAAAGAAGACCTAAAGAAGGTACAGGAGACACAAATATTACAGATCTACCAGCACTTTGGAGTTTTGTTGTTAAGAGAAAGGGAGGTTTTGGTAGGGCATTTAATTAAAATGAGGTACTGCTTCTCTTTATTTTTACATTTTCAATCTTTTTATTATCATAGCAATACATCTTCAACTGCTTCCTTAAGCATTAACAGCTGATTTATTTAATAAAACTGAGGACTGAGCATCACTGGAAATACTGCTTCCAATGGAATGCTCTCATGCTGTGATTGGTGAAGTGCTAAGTAATTTGCTTTTAATGCTAGCACATACCACTTAGCACTATATTTAACTGAATGATGAAAATCACTCATTTTTCATCCCCTTGCTTAACTGGTGCTCAGTGTAATCTATCTACTGTACTGCAAGCCTAGCACCAGATACATTCTAATAGACCTTGTGCTCCAATCTACAACAAGCATTTTAATTTTTAATTCATACTTATGTCTTTATCCTTTAATAGAACAGAACTACAGATGGGGAGTATGTTTTAGATAATAAGAGCACAGTAGGTACCCAGGGAAACTACACCACTAAAAGGATTCTTTATTTACACTTTTCAGTAATGACTACATATATATAGCTACACGGGAGAAAATTGTTGTAAAGGAACACTGCATAGATAGGCAATTACTGTCCAACTATAACTGAGCAGTATGGATGACATTGCTGACAACTGCACTTCAGAAAAAAAGCCAATGCTGCCCAGTGTACACTGACCAACAGCTATGGGAGTTCACAGGATGTAAGCAACCAAAATGAATAGGTGCGATGCTACATTTTCAGCAAAAATGTAAGGTAAATTTGCTTGATATTTAAGCATACTTTAAATTCAGCTTTCAAGAATATGTAAAGCTGCTGAACTGTATATCCCAGATCAGATGAAAGTCAGTGGAGGCTTGCCAATGTAACCAAGGGAATAAAAGTAGTCAATCAAGTCCTTCGTGCTGAACAAAGTCTCAGGACCAGATCCACATTTTTTAAAAAAATAGCATAGTCCTAGCAGAACTGAAGGTGTGGTGGCTATGCACGTAAAGTCAGTCTTGCCGTCAGACTAAATAATAGCATATTACCAACGCTGAAGTCAAAATCTCACAGAACCAGACTGGGATATCTTAACTCAGTGGTGGGAAACCTAGGGTATAATATCATCCAAAAGGTTGTTTTACCATTACGTTCAGTCACGTTCAAAGACAACACCGAGGCCAGGAAGATGCACATAGTATGATGCTGCCCACAGCATGCTGTCTTCTCGGTACTGTTGCCCAGAAACTGCAGTAGGTTACAGAACACCACCTTAAGTCATAGCAGAGGACAGTCACATACACAAGCAGTCCTCGTGGCCTCCACTGCAATGTTTGTGGCGTTCACTTATTGTGGGGTAATCAGGATTATCCCAGCCTCTGGAGTAAGTTGGTGAAAGGTGCAACCGAGCTCAGGTAGAAAAATTTTACAGAAAAGTTCTGGGACTGGGTGGTTTGCCGTCTGTTAGTTTCTTTTTCAAAATTATGTACAAGAGTTTAAAGTGTCAACAGTCAAAGCAAACATTAAAAAGGCAATTTTATTCCTATTATGACAGACAGAAGTAGTCCAAGTAATATCTGATGCGATAGAACCCACAAAAATCTCATCACTTCTTAGAGATATTCAGAAGATTTTTAACACCATTTTCTTCCCGGTATAACTCATAAAAAACACATACATGCACACAAATCACAAAACAAAGAAAAAAAGTGGAAAGAAAATTTTTACCTTGCAAACCCAAAGAAAAACTGTTTTCAGGGGTGATATTTAAACCTCCAGTTTACTACCGAATGTCTTTAATGATTATTCAGGTGGATGAGAACCATAGCTTTAAGTACTAAAATTAATCAGCAATGTTCAAGATATTGGGAAAGATCTTGCAAAGGTAAATGTATCTGAAAAAGTTTTACTGTACCAGTGTGAATAAAGGGACACCAGAAATGCATACATGTTAGAAAAATGTCACTGATTACTATGTTAATTGATTGCAGTGTTCTATGAAAATGATTCAAAATAGCAGGAAGGTAAGACTCTTCCCTTTTCCATCTGCATTTTCAGGACAAAAAGGATCCTACTACAGGGAAGACCAAAAGGGAGGGCACTGGCATTCTGCCTTTTATTTCTGCATTTGCCTCTGACTTTGGTGACCTTAGTCAAATGACTTCACCTTTCTTGCCTTTGTTCCCCTCCCCATCTTCTCCTTTTGGTGTCTCTTGTAGTCCTTGCCTTTGGGGCATGGACTTCACTTGTGTTGCGCTTGTATGAAGCCAAATAGAATAGGCACTGACTGGTTCAAACTGATGAACAATACTTTAATACCAGTAAGAAAGCATGAGGATAACCTCCAGGTTGCTTTAAGCTGCTGTAGCTCCCAGGGAAGCAGGTCTGACCAATGTTAAGACCCCAGCAAAATGATCTTCTCTGGGATATTTGAATTTTGCAGCCTGTTGGGAGTTGGCTATAGAACTGGTGGCACGAAGCCATTATTGTTCCTCTTCTGGGCATCTTTGCAGCCTTGCAGTTACAATAGTGTTGTGCTTTGAACCATTGCTGAAAACACTGTCAATGCTTTAGTCATGAAACTCGAAAGACAAATCAACAACATTTTCCCTACCACCACTAGCAGGTACAAGTAAAACTTGAAAAAGCAGGAACAAGCAAACCTGAGAAATCTAGGAATGTCCCACTATTTGGAAGGAGGGGGGGGGCGGGGGTGGGGAATCATATGAAACAATTACATTTGCATGATCCGATCTGTGATCTGATCCAGTGAGCTCACCACACTGAAAAGCTTGTTGAAGGCACAGAAGAGCTATGAATGGAGCATTTGCAGGACAACACTATGCACAGAAGCATCGACATCAGAACTGTAAATCCTCCAGACAGTGACCATACCATGGATGTGGATCCGGCAGCAAACAACTCTGTGGTCTATGCATTACTGTGGGAATTAGCTCTTGTCAGAGACAGTGTGATTTCCTGAAGATTAGAAAAAAAGATGTAAAGACATGATGTAGATATGCAGGCAATGGTGTACTAATGATGTCCCTCCCCCCACAAGCGGGATACAGGAGCAAGAGCCCAACCATTAAATTTATCATTTTCCTTCAAAAAACGGTGTCTTGTGTGCTTATGTGAACTTTCCAAGGTTCCTCTGTCAGCAGAAAAGATTACTGTGGATTTAAAAATCCACAAGGTGTTTTTAGCTGAACTTCACTCCTCAGAGGGCATCAGAAAACTGACACAGATAAGACTCGGCTAAGTGCAGGGATCTGGTGGAGCCAGATCTGGCACTGAGACCCTGGGTAAGGAATGAGAGGAAATTCATATTTTGCAATAACAGTGATGTCTAAGGACAGCCAGTGTGTTCATAATGCTCTGCTATCGAACACCCTGATAGTACCTTTGATCAGCAGCAACTTCACTTAGCAACTTGACGTACATGGGTATGTTTCGCTATGCGTGTCCTTCTCTAGGTGCTGGGACTGTCCAGCAGCTTTCAGTACACAGTGGAAAACACAATGCAAGTCTGAGAGATCAGGGCTTTCACACTCCGACCAATATGTGTGGACACATACCTAATTATATATAAAGTAGCTGATTTAAGCCTGCCCTCCGCGTGTTTTAAACCCTGGCCCTAGGACAGATTGCTCTGGATTGCAATTGGCGCTGAGTTTCTGAACAGAAAGTGTGACAGTGTTTGGGTGAGTGACAGCTTTTCAGCCTCCAGGACTCTTGCACAGACCTATGAGACTACCCAAGGATCAAGACCCACTGGAAAACATAACTGTGAAATTTCAGACCTAACCGATCACACCCTGGTCTTTCGAAGTGAAACTGTGTTTGCAAATTATCTGTTTTCTTCTATCCCTCCCATGGTTTTATTCTTAGTGACCGGCATTGTTTTTCAGCGAGGTACAGAAACTGAAAATAATACCTTTCCACCCCGCTGTACTCTTTTTCCTCTCCCTCAGCTTGCTATGTGAAGATGCATGCAGCACGCTGCCCATTTCGCCTGTGTGCTCCTGGGCTGTGCTCATTTCATTACACAAAATACTTTCTCCAGTAATATCACCAAATGCCTGAAAAACAGAATGGACAAACCCAACATATTATTATGGCAGCGTTCAGTGAAATATCAGAGAGAATGAAGATGACTTTGATTACGCTTACCCACTCCTCTCTTGCTTTCAAAACGTTGCAGCTTAGAAGCCTTTGTGTGTGTGAAATTTTATTCTGTCATACTAATAACCCAGCTTTACAGCAGCTTACAGTTTAGCTTTCATGGTTCAGTTCCACTTCTAGGCTTATAACAATTTTTCTAACAGTTCTGCCAAAATATTATAAAGTAAAAGTTACTGTAAATGTATTCACTAATACAGATAGAGCACTGAGATTAACAATTTAAACACATGTGAAATGTGAATTCGCCTAATTTTTCTCACCCTAAATGCTTTAGTAAAACAGTGGAATGGGGATTTTTACGCCTGTTGCTTTTAATAATTTCCTCTTATGATGTTCTTGACACATGGAGAAGATTTGAGTGAATAAAGAATAGACCTTCAAAGAAGAAAATCATGACCATGAGGAGGAGATGATGTTATAGGACTGGAAACTGGTTTTAAAGCCAAGACACTGCATCAGATCCAGCTCAGTTCCTTAGCAGTTACCACATCGCGTGTCAGATCCTCAGCTTGTGTCATGTGGGTGGCATTTTGCACAAGAGTGCCCTGGCACTGACTGTTTTCACTTTCTGGAGTGCCCATATAAGAGACATTTTGCTCAGATGAATGTGAGTAGAAATCAGTTTTCAGATGCTGAGAAGTAACAGAGCCTCAGCTCTGTCTAGCTGCTGGTACTCAAATGCTGGCACAGAACAAGCAGATTGCTCCAGTAATACCATAATGTTTTAATGAATTTTGCTATTCTCAACCTGTAATAAATTACACAATTCTCACAGCTGTAATAAATTACAGAAACACTGGTTTATGTACAGGAATAATCTCTAATTTCTATTGTATTTTTATGCACTTTCATAATTCATCTAATGAAGCATCTTAAAAATTTTGTTGTACTTCTGGGTCTGTTGTACTTCTTGTCCCCTGTGAAGCTGGGAAGTGCTGTTACCCCTGCAATGTTGGGATACAGGTGATGTAGGGGATAATCTCACCTCACATAAAAAGAATACTGGAGTGGTCTTGTGCATCCTACATCCTAGGCAAGTTTCTTTGTACCAGACTACTCTTTCTTCTTGCCTAGGTACCACTTCTACAGAATACCTACTACGTTATTTTCGGTTTTATTATTTTATACTAAGAAATAGTCTGGTTTCAGATTGTCCTAAACTGTTTCTCTCATGGCATAAATGACTTCAGGGCAGATAAAACAGATATAAAACATCATGGCAGGGCTTCATAGCAACACTTTTGCAATATACAAAGTCAAGAAGACAGAAGACAAAAGGGGGCCTATAGCATCAGTGAGCCAACAGAAACAGCAATAGTTTCCCTGTAGCAATAATCTGAGAAAAAATGTGGAAATATCATTGGAGTATACCTGGAGATTTGATCCTAGGTCCACAGAAGCTGCAACACTAATTTCATAGAGTCATAGAATCATTTAGGTTGGAAAAGACCTTTAAGAACATCGAGTCCAATGATAACCCAGTACTGCCAAATCCAGGACTAAACCATGTCATCAAGCATCACATCTACATGTTTTTTAAATACCTGCAGGGATGGTGACTCTATCACTTTCCTGGGCAGCCTGTTCCAGAGCTTGAGAACCTTTTGAGCAAGGAAATTTTTTCCAATATCCAATCTAAACCTCCCCTGGCACAACTTGAGGCCATTTCCTCTTGTCCTACCACTTGTCACTTGGGAGAAGAGGCTAACTGCCACCTCGCTCCAGCCTCCTTTCAGGCAGCTGTAAAGAGCGATGAGGTCTCCCCTCAGACTCCTTTCCTCCAGGCTAAATACGCCTGGTTCCCTCAGCCGCACCTCATAAGGCTTGTTTCTATGCAAAAAAGAGGGTGCAAGGGATATTTAGGATTCACTGGAAAAGCCTTTCCTTTGGTGTTGGTTAACACATACCAAAAGCTCTTTTAAATCCGATAGGTCACATACCCAGCACGCCTGACTGAAGCAGCAGAAGCCCTACACTACACTTAAGGTGCTGTCATTTCCTCGTGTACTTTAAATTGAAGCTCGTATAGATATGTCAGATTTTTAGAATTGATCAGATGTTGTGCAGAGTTCTGTTACTAAATTAAAGTCCAAGTTGTTGTTTCTGAGAGTGACTTAATAGCAGTAACCTTACGGTTAATCAACCGTGTAGTAAAGTTCACTGTGCACTTAGTGCAGTGTAATTATAAAGTGAGCAAAAATATAATTGATGCATTTTGTCAATCTGTGTAGCTGCAAGGTACTTTTTCAAAGGTTATTTTTTTATTCAGGTAAAATGAGTTAATGCTGTTTTGGCAATTATCCTTTGACTTCAGAGATTTTACTGCTGATGCAGGTAAAATTACATGATAGATGAATAAAGATTATAAGTGTTTAAGAGTACAAAATACCTTCTACAGCAATCAGTGGTTCTACCCTTGCAGCATAAAGTCATTCAGAAAATCACTGAAAATACAGCAAACCTGGGTGTTTAAAGTGGGTTGGAACCAAAAGGGAAGTGTTCCAATACAAAATCGCACTTTTAAAGTACCCCTTAATTATCAGCAGTGCTGTTTGTTATACAGCACAACTACAGTGATATAACAACATTTTTCCTATGAGCATTGGCTCAGACTGAATGGATACACTTGAACTTGCTCCATCCCTTCTGTGAACATCCGAAGTAAGCAGCTCTAACTCCTCAGGCCCCCATGGAAAAATAAATGTAAATAGCCGTGCCCATAAAATATTTGGATATGTGTCGGCTATATATGTAACCCTTGTTCCTCACCCCATGTTCTCTGCCAGTAATAAAGAAGCCAGCGTGATTTAAAATTGCATAGTCATATACAGAACAAGGCTATAATCCTGCAGTGTGGATATTTCAGTCAATTTCTTGTTATCTGAAAGCCTGTGTGTCCTGCTGACAGCCAGCGGTGGACCTGTCTCATCACTTTCCCGGTCCTTCTGTCGGACCACAGCCTCTCCCACAGATAAGTAGGACATGGCATCTTGATGGAAATAGGTCTCTTTCCCATGGCTCTGTGACTTACTGGGGCAGAGAGTATATCAAACCTGGGATTTGGAGAAAACTGGAGAGGGGAGAAATAGCCACCTGCTGCAAGGCTGCCTCCTGCATTTCCATTCTGTTGCAAGCAGCAGCCTAGCCTTGGCTGTAGTTGATAATCTTAAAGATTAATAATTAACAGACACAGTTTCCATTTAAGACTATACCTCAGTTTACTGACAAAAAAAAAGTAAGGACTTCATCTTATACTTGAAAGGGTAAACAACCCGAAACAGAAAGTACGGAGACTGAGATGCAGCATGCACGTCCTCTTCATCTCCAGCAAATGGGTTGGTCACAGGGGTAAGGAGCAACTGCCTGAGTCTATTTCAGGATAGATTCACATGTCACATGCGAGACGAGCTGGATCAATTTAAGAATAAAATATACAAATACAAGATTTCTCCAGGAAAACTCTTTTTCTTGTTCTCATCTTGTCAGTGGGGTAAAAAGAGCCGCCCGGACAACTGTTTTATTTCTTAACCTGATTATCTTTAATTGAATTATAGCATTCAAGGAGAAATATATACTGGTAAAGATAACTTAAAACAGTCTGGTTTACTTCTTATTTGCAGCAGAACTAGCAATAGCGCCATGACCCCCAACGAAAGGGCTGTAAGTTTGCAGGCTGACTGTACTGATTTGATTGCCTACATCCATGGGAGTGTCCCTTAGCTGGCTTTTATCATGTGTGATTCCCAACTGAATCTCACTGCAGGTTGAGAGGGATCATCCTCACGCTGAATACAGTCGCAAATGATTTCTTGTCTTCAATGGGACAAGGCTCTGCCAGTTCTGGTGAGATGATGAAGCCAATAGGTAGTGTACCACCCTCAGTTACTGAGCTGGAGCAATCCTCCCTCTTTCTCTTCATAAATCTCCAGTGACCGCTGCAGTGAGACTCTTTATGAAAACAGCATGTGGGGCTTTTGCAGTAAACTTGGCCAATTTATTCCCTTAATGAAGTTAGAGCCAGAAAAAGCTGCACTAGAATACGTGCATAAACTGCACTGGAGTCAACTGTATGGTTTTTTTACATATGGGGGAAAACCAGGGCTCAATATTCATAGTAACACTGTGTATATAAAAAGAATTTGTGGAATTAAGAATAAAACATGAGTCAAGTTGTTGATTTGCCCAGGGAATATATAGGAGCGACAAATGTGTAGATTATTCTAAGGTTGTTTTTTAGTGTCATTATCAGATCCAAGAACTGTATATAAAAGCACGCAGTCCTTCACACGCTAAAAGTATAGTTTGCTCAAACAATTGTAAAATATTCAGTATTCTTAAGATTAAATATCTGAATATTGCTTCTGAAGGAACAGCTGTCAGCTTAAATCTAAAGTCTAGTTTGTTTACTGGCTGTATTTTATATCTGTTAGAAAATGACACCAAATGGCAATAAAATTGTTGTAAGTATTCTACTGGGGAATATAAATGCCCTTTGGTTACAGTGTACATATCTTTATACATAATTCCAGTATATTTTCCCTAGAATTATGTTAAATATGTAAAAAGCCTTTTCTCATAAAGGTAAAAATGCTAGATGTTTCCAAGCTGTAATTTAGCATTAGTGTCAAGATTGCTTCAGAAAATAAGCTACGGTTAGTGTTTCATTCTTTTTAAGTGTCACTCAGCATACCATATCTGATCTTGTATTCAAAATAAACTTATATGATTTTATTCACTTTTCCAGAAGTGCAAGAGAGTTTAGAGATAATTTATAGCATATGGATTGATGTAAATAGCTTAAACTAAGTAATTGGCTAGTCACCTATGCTGTCTTATCCTATTACAACTAGGTACTTTTCAAGTAATTAGGGAAAACAGACCTCTTTTATCCAGTAAGTTTAAATTGAATGAATCCTCGACATTTGTGTAGGTTTATTTGGTAGATAAAATCATACTATACAAAAACTTTCTCTACAGTGCTGAGGTTTACCAGGCCTGTAATAAGAAACTGATTTTTTTGCTGAGTTAAAGTGACTTATCTTTGCCCTTTTAATAAGAAATCAAATCCAGTCAGCAAAAGTTGAGATAAAAATCACCGAGATGGTGTTATCACCATGTAGGCAGCAAACACGCACCACTATCATTAACTTTCCTGTGCATGGATTTCAAATATATATAAAATGCTAAAATGTAATGATTTCTTCTATATTACAATAACATAAGATTAATGAATAAGGAAAAGCATGAAAAGTGATTTATTTTGGGAAGGTCATTCCTTGGGTAGACAACACTTAAATTGAATACTATAAAGGAGAAATATATTATAGGTAAAAAGGAAAATGGGTTTTACTGCATGTGAATTCTTTGAGTTTTACAATGCTTATGATAAAAGGACTGCACTTACAAGTTTAACCTCTATAATTTTTATGCTGCGCACTTTAAAAAAATCTTTTTATTTAACATTTCTAAGGCAATTTATACATGTTACCTTGTACTTAATGTTCCTTTTAAACAGTTATTTTTGCCTCATGCTTATGAAACCTATAAACTATGTTTCATACCAGACATGAAAATTCTAGTTATACCAGCAAAGTTGGACCTTTAATGGAATACCACAGTTAAATAAGTATTTTAAGGAAGTTATTGCATAGAGAGACATTTATTCCTGGCTAGTGTATCCCTGCACACAGCACTTACAAACTGGCTTTACTTACTGTAAAAAAAAAAAAAAAAAAAAAAAAAGGAAAGTATTATTACAGTGAATGTTTTGGCTCCTTGGCTTAAATAAAGTTCACACTTAAGTGCTTTGCTGAATTAGGGCTTTGCTGAAAAGGGTAGGATGAAGTTGTGAATAAAAAGTAAATTCCTTATGAGCATCCAAAGACTTTAAAGCAAGATTATGCAAAATTCCTCTTATGCCTGTCAAAGAATAGCTGCAGATAGAGAAACATATCAGAGGTTGAAGTCACTAGGAGTTGAACACATGAATTTGAGGAATAATTTGGCCCAGTGTTTTAAATATTCCTCTCATGTCAGTGTGTTTAATGAGGGATGTACTGCCACCCCATAAGCCAGGCTCACTAGCCTGCACGCATAGCTCAGACGAAGGCTAAGAACCTACGGCTCATGCTGGTGGTACCTTCCCAACAACGTTTATATTTGCACACGCTTTTCAAAGTTATTATCATTTCTGTGCTGTTTTCTGCCAAATTGCTCATTTCCTCCTATTATACATATTATTTCTGAAGAACACCTACCAATACCTGCAACCATCATGCTGTAACGGCACAAAGCATTACACATCCAGCAGAGAGATCTTAGTCCCCAAATGCTTGAATTAATGAGGTCCCGCTGCAGTAATTAGGAATAGGTGTTATGGCTCTTTCAGGTGCGATTCTTGAAACTCACAGAAATTAAAAAGTCAAAGCCTTTTCATTTTGCTGTCTTCAGAGTTACACGCCTTCAGAGTTTCATAATAAAAGTGAATGAACAAATAAAATGTTACTTTGAAATAGTTACGTTTGCACCCTTGGTAGGTTACTGTACTGAAAAGCATGACTGTTTTTCAGGAAGAAGGCACATGCAACCCCCAGTTTCTAGATGCTGTTGAATTATTCCTTGTATTCTGTGGTTGTATAACAGCAGTAGCCCACCCAGAAGAGAGAAAAAAGAAGTGAAAATTGGTTTTTTTCTTCCTCTGGGAACTCTGCAGACAAGGCAGATGTATATACAAAGGTAGGATACGTCACAGTTGCTGCAAACCTATCCTGTTCCTACCAGCCATGTTCCTACAGTCCCAAGACAGCATTTTGTACAAGTACCCAATCTCTGGTGGGGAGAAAAAGTCTTGTCAATCTTGAGAAAGAGGAAAGAAAACCGTCATTGCTAATACAGGGAGAGAATGAGGGACAATCTCTCCCCTTGCCACTGTGGATGAAGAGCCCTCCCTCTTTCACCAATGCTGTTAGGGTGAGGAGGGAAACGAAAAACAAAAGGGGAGCTGCTCTTGTTTCTTCTGGTGAGGTGTTGTACTCATTCTGGCAGAAAATGGATAGGATCATGAAATCAGATTATGCAGGTAAACTTCTGGAAGAGAGATGTCTTATTTACACCAAAGGGCGAGCCAAATAAATACACGGAAACTGACAACGAATAAATTGAGGCTGGAGAAGAAGAGACTTCTGACCAAGTAGACTGTAAAGATCCAGAAAAATCTTTCCATTGAATCACTGGGGACAAAATACCTGAACTAGACTAGATTTAGGTAAACTACCTGAATCTTTAAGACTAGCTCTAACTAATCAGACTGGAAATGCTTATACAGAATGAGTTGTCCACAGAAGCAGCAGACTGGACAGATTATCCCAAGAAACCTACATAGTTTTCATTTCCTACACCCTTAAAAGCTATATGTAATGTTGCAATGCAATCTTTCAACTCAAATTGTCTTCTAACCCCACTCAAGTACCACTGCTTGTCTAGCTCAGCAGAGGCAAAAAAACTGTTCCTGAGGGGCAGCACCAGCAGCAAGTGGTGGAGCACAGGTGTATTTGCCCCATGGCAGCAAACTTCCCATTAGTCAGTGTATGGTTTTAAAATTCAGTGGGTTATCGAATATTCCTAATTTGGAACTGAAGTAGAAAGACTTGACCTATAAAATACACAAATGTATAATTGCATCCATTATCAGCTAAATGTAAAGATCTGTCTATAAGTTTTACTGCAATTATTAGTTAAGCACATTTCTTATATGTAATTGTATTTATATCTACAAATAAAAATGCTGTAAAGCACACATTTATCTCCTGATTCAGATGTGCAGCTTTTAAGACTATGAAATAAGACTCAGCTAGGTGGATTTTAGGGATAGACTATGTTGTGATCTGGTGCGGGAAACCACAGAAGTGGTTTGAGCCATCTGCCTTGTGCAGCACTCACTTTGTGCATGCTGACCAGCACCAGTTCAGAAGCTGGAAGTTTCTGGGAAGCTCATCTGGGAAGAAAAGATAACATTGTATGGGAATATATTTCTCCACTGTCAGAAATACAGAAGGGATTAATGAACTGAACCAGTGCACTGGGTTGAGATTGCCCCGGGTATTTGAAGCCCCTCCTTCCACAGCCTTGCAGAAGCATGGTGAAACCTCATGACCAAAAAAACTGAGAACTTCTTAAGTGGGAAAAAACATTCTGCAAAGAGCTAATCTTTGTAACGGGCAGAAAGTAGGCATTGTGCTGCGTTGTTGACCTCAAATAGGGGAAAGATGTTCTAGCAAAATTCTAGCCAATGATTTGTATGAGCAGCTTCTCAGACTTAGGCATGGACCTGGATTTGCCGGTTTCTTTGTTTCAGTATTTAAGTTCTACTTCAGGTAGGCCACATGCCTTCTCTTGTTTTCTTTGGCCAGCTCTAAGACTCTGGTGTCTTCACTCTGGTGAATCACAAGTTCCTGGGGCAGAAAATTATGTTTGGATTCCTTGAGGACAGTTTCCTTTAAATTAAATTTTCTTTAAAAAGCCAAGTAGGGCAAAGACGGTAAGAATAAAATCTTTTAATGAACAAAACAGCCTTGAAACATTAACCAAAGGAGCAGAAGCAACGTTTGCTTCATGCTGGAAAGATGTACTTGAACCTTCACCTCAGAAATGAGCAGCTGAAAACTTTGTGCTTCAGCATCATTTGTGCCAGTTTTCTATGGTAAACAGACCTCCATGATGATGCTCCCACTTCTTATCTGGGTAGGTAAACTAATATTCTTTCACTCTACTTTCTCTTAGATGCCAAATATTTTTTTAAAGGTTTCTCAACACAAGACCGAAGGCAACAAGGAAATGCACTTCTTCCAAGCACTGAGAACAAAAATGACACTGCAATGAACAAAATGCAGCCTATGAAACAAGTAATGGGTGATACTTCCTTTTAATACCATCCTGTATTGTATTTTAGTGCACAAGCTGCTAAAAATCTGACAACATTCAGGATTCAAAACTTGCAAGATGCCAGTAAGCAATCTGACTGTTCCTTAGCTCTGTGTATGTGTGGAAAAACTAAGTGGATGACCGTACCTGTAGTACTAGCTGTACAATAAATGTGCACAATACTTAAATTGTATATTTATATAGATAATAATTCCTGTACAGAGTGGCCTTATGTGGTCCTAAGCAATATATATTTACAAATAATCTCTGTATGTGTGGTTTCAATGTATATCTTACAGAATTGCCTTTAAATGGCTCTATAAACAATACTAAATTGCTACTTCGTACTGCAAACGCATTAACTCACTGATTTTACCCTACTGTTTAGAAGTGAACTCTTCCTATGAAAGATCTCGGTGTAGATTTTGTGCAGGGTCAGGCAGGCCTGTTTCCCTGTTTGCCGACCTACTTCTCAAGTGCACCCCTTTGCCTTCCAAATCCGCAGGTGAGGAGCCTGCTTGGACCTACCTCAACGATAGCCCCATCAGGTAGCCTGAGGAAGCGCCTGTAGAGCTCCTGGAAACCGCTGAGGTGAACCGTGTAGACGGAGATGTGGACGGTGGTGCTACCTCCCCAGGTAGCTGCCGAGTCAGGGATTTCATCCTGGTGCTGGAGGTCACAGCTGGAGACACCAGGCTTGCTGGTGTGGTCCTTCCAGATGTAATCAGACACTGCCACCTAGTGAGACAGAAGCCCCCCCCCCATGCACACGCACACACGTACACACACACGCACACACACAGAGTCCCCCCACCCCCCACCAAAGGAACATATTTAATTAACTTCTGGCAAGAGCTTAACCGATTTAAAATGATTTTACAATAAATCTGCAAAGCCTGCACCATATGCAGTGCTTGCACACAGTTCTCTACTACATATTTTTTTATGACATAGATCTAAATAGAGGAGATAGACAAATCCCTAGTGTATATTCTATAAAGTTAATTCTGCACAGATGAAGCTGTAATTGACTCCCGTATTAACCAAAAGTAGGGAGATCAAGCAGGGTAGGTTAAACAATAAAATGGCAATGCTGATTAAAAAAAGAAAGCTTCCCAAGAATTTTGTGAACGAGTCTTTGTATTTCTCTCTCTTTGAGAAGCCTTTGTGCCTGTACCCACAAGCACTTTTTAGTCTCTGATCTCTGTACGGTATTAAAATAACCTTGTGCTGCTAACTGAATTGTAGATGAGGCAGAGTAAATATTTTAGTGCGTTGTATAAGGCTAGTTTATTGACACAGTTACCTAGTTTCCTGGTTTGCTCTAAACACATTTGCTTGGGCACGTTTTGCACCTCCCTGTGTCAGTCAGAATTTCCATTTAACCTTTTCCATGTTAATTCTTTACACAAGCTGAGCAGAATTCAAGACTTCAGGTGGATCATAGCACACACTTGAAGCACCCCTTATCCTTAACTATAAATGATGAGGATGAGAAGCATTGGTTTTATACTCCCACTGAAGTGCAAGCTTTTTAACGCTTCACTTTTGCAAGACCTTTGCATCACTCATTTTCTCCCATCAGATGCTACTCCTGTTTACGGTTGGAAGGGATTGGTGATATTGGTGTATCCTTACAAGACACGGGCACGTTCTTCCCAAACACTTCTACTTAAGGCAGAGGAAATAACTCTTTTTCTGGTCTAGCACATGCTTTTTCTGTCAAGAAAATGTATTACGGCAGCTGAAATGGCTGGAACTCACCCATGAAGCTAGCTATAGGAAACCTCTAATCTAAGATTGGTGCATCAAAACCTTCATTTGCAGAATTTTACTTTTTGTTGAAACAGAGAGCTCAGATTTTTACAAGACATGCCAAAATCACCAGATACAAATTTTTCCCCCCACTTGGGAAAAGTTAGATTTAGCTCGGTTTGCTTGTGTTCCAGTTCACGTTTCCTCAGCTGTTCTTACGCATTACGAGGAATCTCGTAACTAGCACAGTGTGCCAACGCCACGATCCTGACGTGCATGCTGCTATTCTGAGCAACTGCCTTAGGAGAGGATTGGGTTTAGGTGAGTTAAGAAAGCAAGAACACGCACTGGAAATTATCTCCAACTCTTTTCCAGGAGTGACAGAACAACAGGAAACTTCATTTTAATGCCAGCCTTCATTTGCATCAGTCCTAAACAATTGTATACATTTCAAAAGAAGGAAAGGTCATCTGAAATTTAAGGTAAAATACGCACAGTCTGAATTTACCACACCAGAGTCTCTGGGGTTAAAAGGCTTTCATTAAGAACAACTTGTTAGGGACACACAGCAGCTACAAGGACAGGATAAGCCCTGCATTTTCCTCTGCCTACAACGTTAACATGTCTTACACGCCTGCCATACGCAGTTGCTGCATAAGAATTACAGTGGCCAATGCTCTTGTGAAAGCAAGAAAGGCAGCTTCTGTTGGGACAGTGTTGGCCAGAGCAGGGATAAGCAGCTTCACAAGCTGCCACACCACAGCTTGCGAAATGGGAACAAAGATGCCACCACGGTTACTGTCCTCTCTCATCCCCATATCTGACAACCGACAGCGCTGACCTGTTCAGTCAAGAGCACCAGGTCCTGCCTGGCCTCGTGTCTTCTCCCTGATCTATAACTCCAGGGAAGAGAATCAGGTGGGAGGGACAGTTCAAAAACTCAGTCTGCAGGGGATCTGCACAGCAAACAGGACAATCTCTCGTGATCCTCTTTTTACGCTCGATGCATTTTCCCCTGTACTGCTTGCTTCCTTTCTTCAGTGTTCTCCTCCCTCCTGAACCAACCCCGCACATTCCCCTGCTTCTTCTCTGACCTTCTTCTTAGCCCTTGTCCTTCTCTTGTCTCTGACCCTGCCAACAAGTCAGAGGGTTATTTACCATGTGTTTTGCAAGACACAAAGCATTCACTGGGAACACTGCATCCTTCTCAGCAGCTCCATTTTGCCGGTTTGATCTGTGAGCTCTGGGGTCAAAGACATGCATGCTGTGCTTGTCCAGTGCAGGGGACAGCACGAACCTTAGACTCCCTTCACACAAGTAAATTACCACATATATTTTCAATCAGTGCTGGAGCCGAGTGTCATTTACAGGATATAATTACCATGCTGGAAGCCAAAGCCACATCACTCAAACCTTCGTGCTTGAGCAAACCTTCTCCTCGCCAGGGCAACAACCTTCTTAGGGAGTTCCCGGCTCTGGGTGCTATCCCTGTGGCACCATATCCATATGGGACCAGGTGCAGCATCACCTTGCCACCCACCCTGAGAGCAGACAGATCTGCAGGGTAGTGGGAGTAAACAAACCCACCTGACCAGTCGTCACACTTCAAGATCTAGCAAACTCCCTCTGAGGACATCTATGTGACGAGTCAAGAGAATGTGATTGGCATGTCCTCCCCTCCCCCCCCCCCCAAAAAAAAAAGCACAGCCTGATCATCAGACAGCTGGGACTGAAAAAGCAACACCAAAACTGATGTTGCCATGCTGAGCTGCATCACCTTGGTCCAGGTAAGGCACAAGTAGAAAGGAGGGAAATGGGATGCTTGGCTGGAGCATCACTCATCGACCCTTCCTCAAAGTCATCTGGTAGCATGAATTTGCCTGAAGGCAGACTCTGCAACATGCAGTGGGATATTACAGCTGAAAACCAACCCCAGGAAAGTAAAGAGCAGTGCCGGGGGTGGCTGTGGATTTAGACACCCCAGCTCTGAAGGACCGTTCAGTTCCCTCCTTGCTAGCACCATTTTAAAGTATTTGACAGACAGATGTCCACTGCCTTGAAACTTTCAAAACGCATTTCTGTGAAGTGATAGGTCACTAGAGAGCTGCTGTGGCCTACATAACCTGAAGTAAGCTCCAAAAGTAAACTCCACTGTCATCTGAAATTTCTATCATTAAATTAATAAAAAATGTCCATTCATTTCTACAGGAATACAATATGAGTTAATAAATCCACTGAGACAGGCTAGTCAAGAGACTGTGCATATAGGACATGTCAGAGGAACTGAAGTTAGCTATGATCTAGATTCACAAGGGCTGACAAGAAACCACAAAATGCCAGAGCAGTGTACAGTAATCCTTAAATGAAATTCATCTTTCAGCAGAAAAACACATTAAGGATGGTAATTCAATGATAAAAGAGGCAGGCTAGAACAGGTTCAAATGCTGAATATTTCACAACATAACTTAATTAAAGCAGGAGTGTGAGGCTGTTAATCGCTTTATAATAGTTCAGCTTGAAATGAGGTCTGATGTGAATGCCCTTATAGTTTATTTGTTTATATTATTATAATCACAAAATGCTACATTGACCTAATGCAAACATCCAGTTTTTATGGGTCTTTATTGTGTTGGTTTCTCTCCTTTCATTCCTCCTGCCTTTGTGCAAGTATGCATGGGAAGAACTGGGAGGAAGGGTCATAAATTTAGGTCAGATAAGATGATTCAGTAAGTCTCATGTGGGTTTAAGTCTTATTAATAATTTTAATACATTCTTCCTTGACAACAATGATTTCAATCACTGCTTCTTTAACGTACAGTGTGACGTAAAAATACACGGACTTTTAAAGGAATGGAACATGCTTCTGGTTCTAAGAAGGTAAATTATATCACTCTTTGGAAATTACAGTACATAATGTAGAAAAAAAGACAAAAATACATTTGTACGTACAAATACAAATGTGCTTTGTTGTATAACTATATCGTGCCATACCAAGTGTAGAAATATGTTATTGAAGTAGAACACGGTAATATTTTAAATACAAATATAATAATAAATATATATTTCTAAATATATTGCACACATGATACACAGCCAATTAATATTTCCAAGGTCAGGGTACAGAAAATGCCATGCTAGTGCATAAAGGTACTATAAGCTTTTCTATTGTGTGACAGTTTTTGTAAAAGAAGAAAGGAAAAAAGAATTCCTAAAATTTTCTGAGCTACAGTGGGAATGAGAGGAAGAGTGACTTTCAATGTCTTAAAAAAAAATTTATTTTTTTTAAGTTGAGAAATATATGTGTTCATATGTGTCCAAACACTTGATTATGAGTAGTACTGATTCTTAACCGCTTGCAGCATTATTAGCAATGTCATGTGAACCAATTCCAGCTTCATGCATTGCAAAATGTATAAAACACATTTGTATGCATTTAAAGAAAATGCATGAAATGAGCAATACAGACCAAACCAACCAGCTGAGATTGGGCAGAACTGCAAGTTGGTCATGACAAATAATTAGTAAAAGTTACAAGCTGTTAACTTCAGGCAAAAGGAAAAAGTGTTGACATTCTAGAAAAAAAGTTGAGAGTTGAGTGTGCTGTATTTACTTCAAGTAACTTTCATAAACATGGTAAGGGCATTTTCTGTGGTAAGAGTTGCAAATACGGGAATTGCTGTCCTGGGGGCAATCTTTGTTAAACCAGTGTAGCTCTACAATTAAAAAACCCCAAAAGTTGGCTAGTGTTAACCTCTGAGGGAAGCTCAGCACCCCTGAAGTATTGCAAACCCCAACTCTGACATGCTGTTGTTAAAATCCTTGCCAGCAACTCTGGGAAAAGACAAATTTACATGGACATGCCTAAAAAAACCCCTTGCTGCCAATGTCAAAGGCACCTTGGTTGCATCCACGTCTAGGTGAGGCTGCCACGGAACCTCACACAGAACTTGCTGTGGCGGTGGGGGAGATGTTCAAGCCACCATAGGAAGGACAGGTTACTTTACAAGAAGTGAAAATTAACTTGGTTTGAATAAGTCATGAAATTGGAGAAATGGAAAGCAAAGACATGAACAAGAGAAGCTCTTAGGAGCACCAAAAGTCATACCGTCGTGAGAAAGTCATGACTAGTTACACCAATGCTCCTTATATTTAAACGTATGAGTATGTACACATGCTTATACCTACACAGCGTGATTTGGCGGGGTGACAGCGTGCACTTTCGCTCCTGGGGCAATAGTGAAGCATGTAAATGTCTTGGGTTAGCAACAACCTTGGGTCTGCTGTTGGCAGGGGACCTCTTCCTGCCACGCGTGGCATACGGCCGTACTCTGACCTACAGAGCCAGATCGGTGGCCAACACCTTCGAACCAGTGTGCTATCCCCACCACCACGGCCTGTAGTAACTCTTCAGCTAGATAACTTGTTTCTAAATCGTCCTATTTATGAACATAATGGACCAACATAATGGACCAGTAGTATCTGGGAATTGTTTATTTCAGTCAAATTAGGAATGCCTGCAGCATTGTTGTTACAGTCTTCCCTGATTTATTTAATAAACTGACATGGACAGACTGAATGATGAAAATAACCATATACAGAGAATAACTTCTTTGTAAACGACTAAGGAGAAATCCCAGAATAGATTTATGGCAAGCTGCTCAGCATCATAACACTAGGAAACAGTGGAGGGTCCTTTTGTTTCTGAATTGCAATAGCATCATGTTTATGGATATGTCCAAATGAACCGTAATGCAAATCTTTTCTAGGGGATGATTTTAATCTCCTGCTTTTAGATATTACAAAGCACAGTCACATATTTCTTAGCCATCGTGCACTCATTGCTAGTGTAGCTGGCTGCTTACTATCCCATCATTTCAGATCTGAATTTTATGTGGTTTTAAGTCTTCACACTTAAGTCGTCCATAAATAATATACTTTTCCAAACAATAATAAATTTGGAATGTCAACTCAAGTATTAAGTCAAGGAAAACTGATATTCAAATCAGCAAAAGACATAGTGAGTGAAAATTAAAGGCTTCAGCTTTCTTGCATTTCCTTGTGCATAGCAGTGCCTTTGTCCATTCATTTGCCCTAAGGAAAGGAGATAAAATGCATTCCCTTCCTATTCCAGAGAATCCTGCTGTATTCCAAGCCCAGAACAGGTTTCATTCAGATGGGTAAGAGAAATCTCTCTCCATGCCTCATTTCCCAAATTTTATAGGGGGTGCTGGAATCAGTTACTTAAGAAAGCATCTTCAGTAACTTCAGACAGACAGGATTTTATATACAACAGTGTTTAGGAAAAGCTATTTTCTCTATGGAAGTCAGGATTTTAATGCATACAAGGGCATATCTGTGTAAATAAGAGTGTCTGCTATTCATTATCTGCTCATCAACATTTGTTATTCATTACTCATCTGTTTACAAATGTAATGCAGTCAGAAAGCAGAAATAATACTATATGACTTTGGTGACCAAACATACACCAGAAACAACAAATAGTAAATAGATCAACGGAGCAGCTCATTTTATGGGATAAAATTTGCCCACAGAAGAGATTCTGCAAAAAATTGTGAAAATAGCCCCAACAGATCTGTAGAAAAACAATGTGGTTCAAAAAGAATCTGTAAACAGAAAACAAAGGAGCCAAATCTGTCAATTAACCTGTTTGCAATGAACATTTCATCTTAAGACTTTTACTGTTTGGAACAGATTAAATGCAGAGAAAAGATAGTTAAAAGATGTAAGTCTGTGTTCACAGACTTCACTCACCATGTCCAAGACCACGTGCATCCAAGATGTGTATCTGGGTATGAAATGCGCTTTTACTCACCTGTGACTTACATCAGATGGACAGATCTGTTCCTGGCAGCTAACATTTTTAAATCTGGATCACTACATGGGCAGTAAATGAGCTGAGAACTTAAAACTTAAATACCTTGGACTGGTGGCTTCTAGTTGCATCTTCTCCAACTTCAGAACATTTCCTTCTGTGAGGGCAGAGGAATTGTGCATCTTTGTGCCAGTGGGGTAGAGCGTAATGCAAACTGTGTTCTTGTGGAGGGTGTTTTTCTTTGGATAGCTGACCAAGTCTTGATTTTAAGATTTTAAACTTTTTTTTTTTTTAATAGCCTTCAAACAACAGCAAAATTGCTATGAGGTTTTTCTAAGAATCAAAAAAATTCCTTAATTTACTGGCCTAGAGCTAGCTTTCTTTTCAAGCAGATGGAAGGGGGCTAGGAAAAAGGTGAAAGAGGAAAACAAACTTCAACACTTCTGGTAAAACATATATGAAATTTTCTGAAGGCTGGTTGCCCCCCTTTAGAAATATTGACATTTTCTCTCATCTTTCTATAATCCTGATGAGCATACTGAATACTCCATCATGGATATTAATTATTACCAAACAGATGTGTTGCAGAGGCACCTAAAAACTCTCACTCACACAGAGGTCCCATGGCTCCAGCTGCTGTACAGACAGGTAGGATGGGCTGCCTGAGAACAAAGAGTTAACAGCCAGGGGTGAGATCAAAGCAATAGCTGTATTAGCACACACATGTGGCTAATTGCTTTAACTGTCCCTAAATTATCTATTTTTCCAAATAAAGCTGCTTTCTTGTAGACATTAATGTAGAAGTAGGCCTTGGAGGAAGAAGGGAAGGAAAAAGTTTCACAACTGTCCATCCTGCCAGGAAGACAGTGGAAGGACCTTGGCTTATTTGTGTAAGAATTTGATGTTCCGTGGCAATAAAACAAATGCTGTTTTTTTGTAGAAAAGAAGCGAAGAAAGAAAATAAAAACAACAAAAGTTCAGGTCTTCCTTTGTGGTCAAGACTGGCATTCTCCATTCCTATCCCAGCTCCTCTGCCATCTTCACCCCAAGGACCTTTTTTCTTCCTCTGTAGGGCCAGCATCCCAACTGCAAGCTCAATAGAACCTAATCCAAAAGCGTCTCAATTGCTACGAATTTCCTTGTCAGTTTGCTTCCTTCCTTTTTCTGCACCAGGGTTTTATTTTTGGCTCTTGCAAACATCATAACCATGCCTGGCACTGATGCTTCTCTAGAAATCTTGAAGTGCAAATCTACTGTAGCAAGCAGACAAAGGGTCAAAGTTTCAGAGCAGTTTGCATAAACCTTCAACAGGGTATGCAAACCGGTTGGGTCTACAAAACTTGTCAAAAGAACTTGCAAGATCAGGCTGCCTCCTGGGGTTCTCTGAGTGCACCGAGAGCCTCTAAGCAATTCCTTCTTCCCTGCTTAAGAAACCAGACAGCAAAAATTCATCTGACAATGATATTTCTTACTTGTAGCACACTATTGCAAAAATGGCCCTCTTTGTGGAATTTCGGCAGTTCTGCCTTCAGTTCAAGCAGGAACCATGAAATGCAGAAAAAAAAAATAATTTTCAAACTAAAAGTGACTGCTAGGAACCCTAAAAAATGTTTTATGGTTCAGCTTCAAGTTTGGGCAAAGGTGTGGCATGATTTTATGTACGGAGGAAAGATTCTGTTCATAATTTGATTTAACCTTAACTAGTTTGCCCTTTCTGAATTAAAAGTTAGTGTCTAAGATATCCAGAAACAATTGCATTGTATTATTGAACTTTATGTGATTGGTTTGTAGAAAAAATGGTTTCTTGTACTGTGACCAATTGTCCAATATAATGAAGCTTATTAATGGAGTGAACTTTTATATGCTTATTTTTTCCTTCTCTGGAGATAGCAGAATTCAGCAGCCGATAAACATGTAAATTGTGTTTTCCTTTTCACACAGGACAGATTTCAACTTCTGAACCAGTAGTCAACAAAGATTCCCCCAGCTGCTGGGGGAAAAAAAAGTAAGTATTTATGAAGAAAGGCATAATAAGATTGGACGGAAGCCTGTCATAAAAATGCACATTGCATAATACATGATGGATCAGTTCTATTATTTAACTTTTGCATAGATATAACAATACAGAGATATGCTAACCATCATAGTCAGCATTAATTTACAGTGGGAAAAATAATTAGAATCTCACTTTTTGTGAAGAATGGAGTGAAAATGTAAACAATGCTTCCCTCCAGGCAAGTGCTTTATCAAGTTGACAGGTGCATTTGAATTTCCATGGGTGGGGGACATAATAGGTTATTTATGTGTCATTTTAATAGAAAGGCCCAACCATCAAGATGGACAGGAGACTTTATCAGTACTGCTGTTTGCAACTAATCCACCAATTTAATACCCCATGAAAATACCTGCAACAAAACCTGGACATTTTTCTTTTCCACTCCATTATAGGCAAATCAATATGGGTGCTATTCATCTCAAATCTTTGGCTCAGCAGGTGCCCACTACCCAGAGCTCCTCACAACACTGGTGCATCGGCACAGCCACGTAAGCGTGGAGACTTTGGCTTGCGGGGCAATCAGTAACTCCAAGACGGGATCACAAAAGTGCGTTTGGATCACTTGTTCATCCCCAAACAGAAGTAAGCAAGCAGAAGAAAACTTTTTGCTTTTTCTTTTTTCTTTTCTTTCTTCTCTTTTTTCTTTTCCTTTTTTCTCTTTTCTTTTTTCTTTTCTTTTCCTTTTTTCTCTTCTCTTTTCATTTTTCTTTTCCATTTTTCTCTTCTCTCCCTTTTCTTTTCTTTTCTTTTCTTTTTTCTCGTCATCTTTTCTCTTCCAAGGAAGAAGATGACAACACACAGCTGTGGCATAGGTTTTTGCAGGGTGTCTCTGCCAGTCAAGACTTCTGTGATGTCTGCTTTACTTTCCTCTCAGAGCAGCTTCCTTCAGCAGTGGTAGCTGCTGGATGCCAAAGCAGAAAGCCTCCTGCATGGAACACTGCAGCAGTGCTTCCACACCATGGCTGTGGGCTCAGACCTGTCTTGCATGAGGTGCCATGAGAACTCATGCGCAGAACAGGAAGACAGCTCTGCCCCACAATTCAGGTTACAAACAAGACCTGATCCTGCCAGGCACTTCAATACCCTGTCTATTTAGTGACAGATTTATCTTGGAAACCTTGATTATTGATCAAGGTTACCAATTTTGCTGGTCTCCTTAGAACGCATTTTTTTTCTGTGTGGATGTAGTATACACACCTACACAAACATGCATATACCTTATTGTTAATACAAAAAAAAATCCTGATTAATTATTATACTAATAATTAAGTACACTGATACAGACAGCAGCAGGTTTTATTTTTAGCACTGAAAAAAAATCCAGCACAACTTTTAAGAGTTTTTGATTACTGTAATTGTATTTAAAGTAGGCACTCCCTAATGTTCACAAATGAGTGGCATATCCTTGGTTGGGGAATAGCCACAAGCCAGAAAAATAGTACGCATCTCCTAGATGTAACAGGTTTATTTACATAGATTCGCCATGAAAAAGAAAGGTGCTAAAATGTGCACTCCAGTCACACTCTGCCCCTTTTTGTCCGGTGTTGCACTGTGAGGTTCATCGACACACAGCCCTGGTCTGACCCAGAGTAAAGTTGGTAGCCACTCTTCAGCTTCTTCTTCTTCCTTCAATATTTTCATCTGTACCAGCACACAGCTTCCCCCTGTACTTGTCTACACAGCTATTCCTGCCACATTTGTAACACAGAGCATATGCTGACAGCTTCCCCATCCTTCACTGGTCTGTGTGTGTCTACGCAGTCCAAGTCTGGTCTGATCCACACAGGAAAAAAAGTATTTTCCATTAGGGAATATTTTAAAAAAACTTTTTCAACAGCTGAAGGTTTTCATTATTACAAATCCATTCTCATCTGTGTGTAGAAGTTCAGTTTCCAGATTCATGACCCACGAGGGTCTACATGGATGAAAGACAGTCCCTGGTGATCTTGAAAAGCCTTAGAATAAATCTAAGGGGGACAAAGGTAATGAGATCATCCACCTTTCCCACGTCCACTCAGAAGCATGGTCTAATTCTGTAGAAACAATTCTTTCCTAGGAAGTAAAGGTACAGCTCCAGAGATGTTACAAGGATGTAACTGGGAGTATCTTCATGCCCCTGGGTAATTCCTAACACTAGCTACCTCTGAAAGTTTTTGCAAAAGCAAGCAATTCACAATAACATAAATTTGATTAAAAACAGACCTGGGACATTTCCTATGCTCAGTCTTTCAGTCTGCAAAGCTCATGCATCCCTGTGGTTAATTAGGAAATATTACTCATAGTAAGATCCAGTTATAGTAAAATGTATATTGCTTGAACATAGCATCTTAATAAGCTTCAGAAACAGTCACTGCCCTGTTTTCCTCCCGTTACTTCTAACTTGATGACCATATTTTCTGGTAGGAGGACAATGCCACTTCTCCCACCTGCAGAGAAGGACTGTATACTGTCCTCCCTCCCAGGGCATGCAGCCAAACCTAAGACCCAACATAAAAGAGAAGGTCCAGCTCCAGGAAGCAGAGGGTTTGCTGCACACATCTGTCCCATTAGCCTGAGAACAAGCCACATGAGATCTGCAACACGATGCATCACACAGATGCTCCCCACAGCACCAGCTTGCAGGAATAACTTGGAGCAGCCCAGAACCGCAGCAGGAAAGAGGTCAGCTGGGACAAGGTTGCTGCTGCCTGGGCAGTTTATCCATGGAAGCCCTGTCTTGTGGGAGTCATTCAGGAGCTCACACGAGTCAGGTTGTAAGCCACATGAAATCCCTTGGGAGCACTGACGAACAGGCACACATGGGCCAGAAGAAGGGAGTCCCAGGAAAGGCGCAGACTGGGAGAGGACAACTTGAGCCCTCAGCCCGCAACAGGGGGAGGTAGTATCTCTTCCTTATGCAAAAGCACCTTATATTTCACTCGTATATTACCATAAGAAGTACATCACAAGCTATGAATGGTAAAGTATGGGAAAGAAACTGAAATAAATTACTTTGCTTAGTCTTAATTAATCTATTTAAAAGGCAGCTCAGTCTGCCTAAAAGACTACAATAGCAAAGACACACAACTGCAGGATGTTGGGTTGGCAAAAGAAGCAAAACTGGAAGTCTAAGTTTTAACGAAGTTTTATACCAGCACCTATTTTTCACTCTGCTTGGATAGTGACTCCTTCCACAAGTCACGTAACGAATGTAAACAACATGTCAGTCCCCCACCCTCATTACATCAGGCAGCAGATACTGGAAAGGGAGATGACTGTTTACTCCCTAATGATTTTGCTTCCATTTTGATAGCTTAATAGATGACAGGTTTCTTCTCCACTCACAGAACTAATGAAAGATGTTGCTATTTTATACTAGACTTTTATTACATAGTAAAGATATAAAAAAGGTCAACACCAAAAATTATTTTGGCCTGAGTAAATACAAGTTGGTTCAGCTTATGCTACATGGGAGAATACAAAAAATAGCACCTGTAACTGAGATGTTTCCTTTCAAAAGGGCAAACTTTGACAAAATTATTAGTACAATCATCAACAGAGCTTTAAAAATATAGATCAAATTTCTTTTCACCATTTTTTCTAAGTAAATTTTATGCCTCTTACAATGAGATTTGTATCAGTTTAATTTCAATGAAAAATGTACACTAGCATTTTAGGTAATACACCAAAGTAATTTCATATCTCATTAAAAACTGTTCTGTTTTCTGCTTTACATGTGTGCTTGATTCACTGCAACTTTGCCACTTTTATGCTGGTGTCACTTCTTTTATCAAGTAAAATTAGAGTAAGTGACAGCAGCACAGGAATGAATCACGTCCATACATTTTATGTTATTTAACTGTACCCAGAACATTTCCCCAACTTAGTAGAACAACATATCAATCAAGAGAGTGATAAGCATAGAAAAACATCAGCTAAATTGTTTTAGTATCCAAGAACAAATGGGGCAAATGTACCCAAGAATAGCATAATGACTTCTTAAGTCAGCAGAGTCACCAAATACTCAGCTAATACTTATCAAGGATCAAAAACACACACAAAAACAATCTGATTTCTGTATATTGATTGCTTAAATTTGATTCAACTGACCGCCCTAGTTTTTGGTCAGTGTGTTTCCATCCAGGACACTCTGTACCATTTCTCAGCTCTTTGCTGTTTCCCTTTCTTGTTACATGTCTTACAGGGGTGGGTGATCCCCATTCAAAAAAGATCAGAAAACACTCAGCACATCTCCAATTTCAAGCATATTTTGACAGCTTGGTTTTATGGAAATACGACCAAAGACTGCTGACTTCCCAAGTCTTAATACACAGAGAATGCGGATGCTCCTGTTTTTTCTCAAGTTTAAATATATTTTGAAAAAAATTGTTGAGAAAAGTATTTTTGGATCTTTGCTGGGTGTAAAGCAAGCAAAGTGATATTTATGGATCATTTTTCATTCATATTTAGGATTCATTTGCCATAATTACAAGAGGATTAGCAGTCTTACTAGGCTCCTCCTCTTATTTAATCAGCTTCCAGCTGACTGTACCTTGCATTTCTAGATAACACTAAAAATTAAAGCTCAGGCTACGTTAGTAAAAAATCACCCATCAAAAGCACGGCTCTGTCTGCCCCAACTGTTCGCCTTCTTGAAGCAGGACCAGCTCCAGGAATCATCAAAGCAGGCAGGTGCCCGAGAGCTGAGTTTTGCTTCTCTGTCTACTTTGCCTGCAGCCTTGCCCAAGCAAGCCAGGCTGGTGGCTACTGCTGTGGCCAGGGAGGGTCCCTGTGCTGGGGCTGCTCCTCCAGAGACAGCAGGAGCAGAGGTAGCTTGGGGGTCTCCATCATAACTGTGATGCAGCAGCAGAAACCACTCAGTTCCTGTGGCAGCAGCACCCCATTTTACCTGTGCTGCAAAGAAATCTTGACTTTGACATGCTATGGACATGGAGTGATGACAACCAGGTTTGTTATTCTGGATGTAGTTTAAAGCAGCCCAGTGCTATAGTCTCCTGTCTGGCAGAAGCTATTTCAACAGAACGCTACTTTGCCTCCCAGAGTTAAATCGCGTTTGGTTCTTTGGAACAAGAGCTACCTTAAAATCTAAAGTGTGATATTTTATAATAATTTTCACAATCCTGTTTCCATTTGCTGGGATAACAACAGTGTTTGTGAAGTAAATGGCCTCTTCACCTTCCAGCGCAAATGGATTTATATATAAAATAATTTGCTGAAATAGAATGGCTGGAAGTACTACTTTAATCTTCTGTGCTTTGAGATGTTACAGTTTCGTCTAAAAAACCCAACTTTTCTATACTAGTGTTTTTCTCACAGCTTTTTTGTACCTCACAAATATATTCTGCATGTAATACATGACTGTACTGATCCATTTGTCTACCCATAACTTTCAGAGATAATTCTGTCTGTTTCTATTCAAAGCTTTCATCTGCACATCAAGATCTTCTGCTTCCACTACTGAGACAGGTGACATAAGAAAAATGCTCTCAAGTCTCTGAACAGATAGCATCCTAGGGAGAAGCAACCCTAGTGGGTTCTGGTGGACCACACTGCCTTATGTCCTCCCATTCCTGCTGGCTATTTTGGAATTTAGAGAGTGGCTGCATATAGAGTCAGTCACTATGTGGGAAAAAAACAGGACGCTGAAATGGGCACTAAGCATGGTGCCAGTGCAGCACACTCAGTCGGTCCAGGCAGGAGGGAAGACTTGCAACGGACTGAAACCTCAATGTCATACAAGGGACTGCACTCAAACTAAGAGCTACGTTATATAGCAGGATGGTGTCAGCTGAACTACAAAATTACAACTGTACAACAGAGAAAGATGCGTAAACTCAAAAGTTTTGAGATTATTATTATCTTAAATAATTAAGTTTATTATTGCCAATACTTGATTGAAAAAAGATCATGTTTCTTTCATGGCTAAATTGCAAACCATATTAAGTTCCACTTCTAAACTGGTTACACATTAAAAAAAGGTCATACCATAAATTACTACGGATTTTTATAGAGAGTTTAGACAGCATTAGATGCTCAGCTACCTAAAAAATTACTTGATCTTTGTTTCTTGTTCAGATAAAGGATTTAGATGTGGCAAAGAATAAGGAAGAAACAATTGAACTGGTATGAACAAACTATGTTGATTTAGAAACCAAGCCAAATAAAGAACATTACAATAGAGTTTGCAAAAAGTTATGTTTGTAATTTAAAATACCCATAGGGCAGATCTGACTTACATGACCAAAACTTAATGTATAGTACGTGATACGATGACACATGCAGTTTTGAAACTTGGCAGTAATTCAGAAAAAGAATACTTTGCTGGCCATTAACAATTTCTGAGCAATGTATTCGTATTTGTTATGTATGTCTGTAGTTGAGCCCCTGAGTGATGGTAGTTATAACAGTGTCTTCCCATGTAATCTTAGGACACCGAAAGCTGCACTGCAAAGTGAAACTAAGGACTAATAAACGAGCTCTCTTTTTGCTCACGCTAACAGTACACCCAATTCACATCTTGAGCCTGCTTTCTGTTAGCAAAAGCAAATGAAGAGAACTACCACAAATATACAGGGGTGCAAATGATACAAGAATTGAGCTTGTGCTTTTGTAAAGGCCCTTGAGGGGTCTGGGGGTGGTGGGGGGGTGGGAGCCAGGGGAGAAGCAGCATGAGCATTATACTGAAATACCTTAGCGGCTTTAGTGCACCCAAACAACCTCATACAGGGAACTCAAACTAAAATAACAGGCAACAATGAGCAATTATACTTTTAGTTTTATGCTGGCAGAGTTTAAATAATATATAAAGATTTGGGGTTGTTGGGGTTTATGTTTTTGTTTGGGGAGGGTTTTTTTAGAAATGTGTACGCCTTTTCCAGTGGAGCTGGTACTGTCTTGCAGCTGTTTGATATTAGATGCAAGACCTACCAGCCCTCAAACCTCACATTAGAAACAGACCTTTGGCCAAGTTGTGTCTTCATTTAGACCTTGGCAACCCTGCTTACATCAGTGGGGGTAATTTGATCTCTCATTTGAATAACGCAGTGCAGTGATATGGTTCTGGTTTGTATTTTCTGTGATTGTTTCAGTCGAAATGCAACAACTCCCTCGATTGTGTGTGAGATGAAAATGCCTTCCAGAGGTAATGGTGCAGATAAGAGAATCACGGCTGATCTGACAAACCACGCAGCAGCAACAGGTTACAGCACCATGCCAGTCTGCTCGGAAAAATATCTGCCGGGGCCCTCTCCTGATAACCTTGCTCCAAAAGGATCAGAAAAGGTACTGCGGGTGATGGCAAGGCAGCAGGAACTCTTGGAACAGAGGGTTCAGGTTCCTGGCGCAACCAAATGATGCGTGTGTACAAGATCTTTAGAAAGAAGTGTCCCTCCTCTCCTCTCCCCAGCCATGGTGAAGTTTTAAAGTGAGCAAATTTCAGCCCAGACTATAGAGGAAAACTTCCAGTTGAAAGAACCGCATTAGAACAGGATGAATGTGGTGGTAAACATGCTTTAGCCATCCATTTAAGACATGCGCTAGTTGGCTGAAGTGTTATTACTCTGAATTTAGGGGGGTTGTGAAAACAGTTGTTTGTGCACTGTCTGAAACAACTTTTACTCCCTTATGATAAAAAGGAAATATGGTACTAGACTACTTCAGGAAATAAGAAAAAGCCCATGACCTATGGTGACTTTCAACCCCACATGCTTAATATAGATATGAAAAACAAAATGTCATGGGGTTGAAAACATGAAAAAATACTGTAACCTCTCTGTTTATTTTTGTTGGTTTGTTTGTTCCATAAAGCGTCTCCTTGCCCAATTGCAGTGATAATGATTCTCAAAGAAGCCTGGGCTGGGAGTCTGAGTCCTAAGCTTTTAAGTCAGAATATTTGCCTGGCTACACATCAACCAGAAAAAGAAACAACAAACTCTAGTCATGATGATGCCACATCACCACGAAAACAGAATGAATGTATTTGAACTGCAGCATCTTTGCCTCATTCAAGAATTTCCATTAGGTTTTGTTTAAACTGTACAACCTTCTTTGTGCAGGCAGAAAAGAGGCTTGTTCCATGAAAATAAAGAAAAACAAAACAATAAAAAAACTTTTAAAGCCAAAACATTTAGCTTAATCCGTCTCTAAATCCTATTACACATTCAACAAATGACAATAGTAACCCTTAGTGGCCAGAGATGAAGCAATATACTGCAGAACAAGCGGAGCTCCTCCATGGTTAGCTTAAAGGGCACTGTCAGGCTCAGAAATCATAAGTTCCTTTCTCTTTGTACACTCAGGCCTTTTCACACAGCTCTGGCACGTCATTATGCCCGTGCTACAGCTTTGTCAAGATGCCAGAACAGCATAAATGAGTGTCAGACCCCAGACTTTTAAAACAGACACAATTACTTGCACCATCACCAGTGCAAAAAAGCAAAGGGATTTCTTTTTCTGGTAAATTTGACTTATTTTCATGGTGTTTTGCATTCAGCTTGGACAACAAAGTAAAAGCTAACAGACATTTACAGTAAATAGGAATGAAGGAAGTTTTGCCTCACTTCTGATCGCTTACCCTCTGCAGTGCCCCAGCATTTGGACGGTAAACACTGCAGAAGAATGCTGTATTTACACAAAGATGCCATTATTGTCATTTGGTTCTGAGGCTTTTTTGTTTGTTCTTTGCCATTGTTGTTTTTTTCCCCTCCCTCTCTGTCCCCCCAAAAGCCCATTCCATTTGCCTTTAGCTTTTGTCACAGAACATACATTTGGAAGCTACCCAAAGGCTTGATTTCAAGTATTTAGCATCACATACAAATAAATTAGCACCACTGAGATACTTCAATCAAAGCAAAAACTGCTCCTGTAATATTGGAATGCTGATGATAGCTCCTCAAGCTGGATGTATACATGAGCGACAAGCATCCTGGTCCACATGAATGCATTTCAGAGTGTAAATGTGGCAAGAGGAAACTGAGGGTAAAGACGCCAAAACAGTCATAATCCGCTGTCATATCGTTCTCGCTCACGCACATGTGTTTATACTTTTACTTGTAAAAACTGAACAAGAAAATATTTTGAATACTTTGCTATTGCTGGGCCTCCTTTTCTTTTAGTTGCTCAGTGCAACATCCAACTGTGTGCCTCCAGCTGCTTTGCAAGAGCCTCCATGGCACAGGGCTCCAGAGCCATGAAGAGTGCTGCACGGGGAGCCACGGCACCTTGGACACTGACCCAGCACAGCTTAGGACCTCCATGGTGAGAAGTGGTCGTTTCGACCTGCGAGGAAGCTTTGCAGTAGGCTTCTGCTCTCCCCATGCAGGCTAAAGCACCCTCTCAGTACTGGCAGGGCATCTTCTCAGTTTAAAGCCATCATGAAGACCTGCAGTGCTTTTCTGATGGGCGCTCCCATACACCTGTGCCACAGAGGCTGCTCATCCTCCTTCAGCCGTTTGATTGCACATCTATTTTCTTTGCAGAATGCTTCTCAAATCCTAAAATCACCTTCCTCTTCACACCTGTCCTGAGCTGGCACCACCACAGAGATCAGGACACACAGGTATAGAACAAAAAGGCTACCCTGGTCCCTAGCTACTTGTCACACAGCTGGGGGAGCAAGAGACAGCAGAAGCAGACAGGCAAGTGCCAGGAAGCCGTGGTACCAAGAAAGGAGACCCAAACCCAGCAAATGCACAGATTCTGCAGGAAACTGCATCAAATTTGGTTTGGAAGAAAACAAGAATGGAAGGGGCTATGGCAGAAAGAGCAGCACTTTTAAGAAGACACTTTTAAAGTCAGGCATCCTGGACCTCTTCCCATTTCAAAAGATCTTTTTCTGTGCCACTGGAACAAGCAATAGGGTGCTGCGGACACCACAGACGCAGATATCCTGAAACAGGGAACACTGCCAACACCAAGCAGCATAAGATCACCATATAGGGAGGGGAAGGCGTTGGGGCTGTACCAGGCTGTATGTGAATCCAACACTGGCACTGCTGCTGGAGAGTGATCCACGAAGGTCTGCTGAATGCTCTGGGTTCAGCTGAGGGAGCTGGAGGAGGTTCTGGCTCTCTAATCCTGTGGAAGGACCTGATGAGCTACACAGGGCTCTCCACAAGTTGCATCAGCATCATACCCACCTGCAGAGCCAACGGCACTCACTGCGTATCTGTAGCCCTACATACATGCAGTGGATGTTGCCCAGACTTGAGCGTGAGGTGGGGTAACATTTGTCGACAGAAGATTTCCCATCTGTCTCAGATACTAACAGTTACCTAAGCACCCCAAAAGCCACTTGAAAAGACACTCGCTCTCAAACAGCAAATTAACTAACATCCTCCAAGTCGTTATTCAAGCTGCAGTACACGCTGCTTCAAACAATGCCATTTATAAAGCAATAATGAAAGGAACTAGTCTATAAACCTTTCCTGAGCAGCAGGAGGGCTTAGGCTCCCGGGCTCACAAGCCCTCAGTTTATTTGAAGCCCATCAGACTTCAGCAAAGAGGAACTAATCAAGAGAAAGAGTAGAGTAATCCTAAAATTCTTAACAAGACACTATCAAGTGTGGGGTTTTCTCCACCTATATTGACTTTGAAAGAGACAGAAACCAGCTTTCTACCTTTACTGCAGTATTTCCCACTTGTTAAACAGAAATGCAAAGCCCAAATGTGTTTAATAAAGCTAAAATAAGCACCCTTCTTTGTGAACGAGTGAAGTAAGGATCCAATTGGCAGGCTTGCTCTCTCAGGCAAGACCCATTAATACAAAAGGGGGTTTATCTGAGAAATGTCTAAACTCCAAGTCCTAAATGGGTAATCTCAGCTGCAAAAGAAAACAAGGCTGGGGAGGTTTTTACATCGTGACTGAGCTTAAGCTTCAAGCCTCCAGGCTAGCGCTACTCAGAGTGCTTCTGATGGGATTATTTTCTATGCAAAAAGACTGATTCATCAAAGAATTACTCATGTCATGGCCAGCGTGCTAATTTTGATGGTCGTTCATCTGAGAGGCACAACAAACCCTTCTGAGGTGTTTTAAATGACCAGGTGCAATTTTCCTATTTTTAAATAACACTTCGTGGTTACACTGGCCAGACAAATGCCCTGCAAAGCCAGATGGGGCTGCTCCCACTGCTGCAGCCTTGGGAGGGTTTGGGGGGATCCCAGCTCCCAAAGGTGCTGCCTAGCTTTGCCTTTTCCCTTTTCCTCTCTCATTTTGAGGACATGGGAATTCGGTCCTAGTGTCTGACAGTAGCACAAAAAGTTTTACATCAACATGCTGGTGCTAATGTCATGAGATAAATGATGCATATTTAAGGCCATATTCAGGGAGCCGTACATATAAGTGAGTCCCTACACCCAGTCAGTGGAAGGAGAAAAACTCCTCACATCTGTCAAAGTTATTCCAAAGCCTTAAGTTAGGCACAGCAAGAGGTGTGGCCAGCAGGAGGGGAAGCCCTAGGAATTATGTGGAAAACAGGTCATCTGAACAGTGCCCGCTAGGATCAAGGTGTTGCAAGGCTCAAAGTTTGGTTCCTTCTTCATCAGAGCATGCCAAAGTTAGCAGCTGCCCACCTTTTCTCTTGATCACTTCTCTACAGCCTCTCCAAAATTGTAGGATTTTATTTTAGGAATGTTGATTTTTAAAAGTCCATTCTGTTTTGGCCAAAACCGGGTAAGTTTTGAAACAATATATATCCATAAAACCTGCTGTACTTCCATGTCACCTGAATGGCATGATTATCCCCCTCCAACCACCCAACCCATCAGGTTTTCCATTAATATTAATACACAAATCCTTGCAAATGCAACTCCCATTTAACTATTTAGGGCCATATTTTACAGGATGAAAGGACCAGCTTTCAAAATAGAGGAAAAATCCAGAGGACGCGACCACATTTCACAGGTCAGTGGCTGGGACAGCAGGAGCTGCTGAAGGAGAGCTGAAGGAACATACTCGCTCAGGGGCATTTTAGCACTCTTGTGATACGATACCCATATTCATCAGCATGCAACAATCCCCTCTCCAGATGAAAAACACTACAGATCATGTTCCTAATAAAACAGTCAATTTGCCTCCTTCTCTTTTTTGTTGTTGGCAGGAATTCCTTACAACCTCACCTCCCTGGGGCATGGCTTCCTCTCCCCCTTTGTCGATCAGGAGAAAACAAGGCTCTGTGCAACAACAAAGCCTTGCTGGCTGGCCTCAGAGGCGCTCGTGCCAGGTTTCAGACAGACCCAGGAAATTTTTTCTGGGTTAGATGCCCTGATTATCACTAAGATAGAAAAATGGATGTAGATGGGATGCAGGGTGAGAGCGCATTTCTGTCCTGATGAACACATCAGGGTGAAAACAATGACCCCTTCGGAAAACTCTAGCAAATAAGCTCTGGACAGGGCTGTCAGGCTTCAGCAGGGGAAGTCTAACTCAGCCCCCATTTCTATACAGCTTCAAAGGGTAACCATTTCAAACCTTGTGCTAGAGCTGGGCTTTGTAGCCCACTCTCAGACCACAGTCTTTGGCACACCTACGCTGGGAAGGACCGAGTGTACTTGCTGGCTCCTACGAACTACGTGCATTCTGTCCCCGCTTGGCTTAGCCAAAGCTGACCTGCAGGCTCAGGCACAAAGTTTACCTCACTTTCTGAGCTCAGGTTAAGACAGAAAAGATGGACCTGTTTGGGCTTAAAAACAAGCGTGCATCTTTGCTAAACTCACCGCATAGACAGACGCAGACTGGCGAGACCTCAGCCTTCCCATTCAGCCTCCTAGAGCTGTTCTTATACACAGCCAGCCCTTGTTCCGTGCTTGCTATATCCCTCCAGCCCCATTCAAGGGGCAAGGAGATCTCACTCTGCTATGTGCAGGTACTCAGGAGTCTCAGCCGTCAGTGTGGGGGATTTTATATTTAAACAAAGAATCATCATTTGATCACGGAATATTTAAAGGTCATTACTAGAAAGCAAACTACTTGAGGCTTCAGTTTTGTAGCATTGCTCAAGTATTCTCTAACATGCTTACATCTGAAACAATTCACTCTGTGTTAGCAGCCTTTTGTGTGACAATCAGACACTGGTTGTAAGGCTGTTTCCTCTAAAGGAAGAAATTAAGAGCCTGATCTGCAAAAACATGCTTGTAATTACATATATAATTGGCACATGAACTTAGTGCAATTGCATATGCAAGCTCACAACCACATGGTGATTGAGATGTTACTTCAGTAGAAGCATTTCAATTACCCCTTACCTGACTGGATCAATAGGCATCGACGATACCCTGCCCAAGCTCAGATGATGACTGACGCCATAGATGTAAGAAGAAGATGAGACAAGTAATTAGAGGAGGCTGAGATTTTTTTAAATGGTATCTTTGGGGAAAAAGAAATCTGTACAACACCAAGGAGGAGAAATCACAAATAATTAAGCAAATATTAGCTTTTAAACAGCTACACCCACCCATAACAGACAACACCACAATAACTCTTCCATAATATGAGTTTCTTCTTAAGCCCCATCTGTTAGCAATTACATTATCTTTAAATCATCAGAGCTGATATTCCATATAACGTTTTTACTCACTATCATAACTTAGAATGTTCTCATTATTCAAATAAATTGCTAATTCTTTTCGGAATCCTGCTAAGTTACTGGACTTGGAGATGTATGCCCCAACGAGTTACCTGCGTTATAGACTCCAGCAGAACAAACGAGTGCAGGAAGGCAGAGGTGTTGATGTAACCTTGTTTACAGCACTACCCAAGAACCACATGTGAGACCTATTGGCTAATTCTGCTTTGTGCAAAAATGAAGAGTCAGCTGATTTTTGTTACAAAGAATAGGAATCACTGCTGTTAAATAAGTGACTGTCCTGGGGGTTTTCAGAACTGCTCACATCATACTTCAACCTACTGAGGGGAGGAGGGAGTCATTGTACGAATTACTCCTGCAATATTTCATGAGCTAGTAAATTTTCTATGGAAATTATCCAGCTTGATGAAAATGTCTGTATTTCAAACCTCACAAGAGTCTGATTTAGAAGAGAAATAGTGCTCGTTTACTGCAGCTTCATTGAAGACAAAGATGGAGAGAACCTGAAGTGTTGAAATGTTAACATTCCAAGAAAACTAATTATCATATTTTCACTTGCAAACTTCAAACCTGCTGCTAATTAATCTCTGTGGAAAGGCTGTGTATGAATCAAATTATAATGTAAGTCAGATTATATGGGAAGAGATGTATAACATGCCCTGCCACTAAGGAGAAATGAAATGGATTGCTTGCACAGAAATGACAAAAAACCCAAAGAGCTTGCTCTTCATTAGTACACCGATCTGTACCAGCCAGCTGATGACAGATTCACCCCAACGGAGTGTTGCAAACCACCTTGGATTTTCAAAAGTTTGCCTGCGGTCACAAATTATCTAGATGCAAGGAGAAAAAACTATTTGACTGAGCAAACCTTGATGTGGCACTTGCAGAGTTCTGTTGTGAAAACATCTTGAGGGCGATCAAGTGCCATTAGCACATGTCAATGAAGCTTCCCATGAATTACTACAAAAATTACAGTTAAGTGTACTCCTCCTCCATCACTGTCCAGCCTCTCTGACAAAACAGTTTGGATATCTGTTGAAGTATTACAGAAATTAACACCTTTCTGCCAGTGTAGTAACCAGAAGGATGTCAGAGGACAATTAATTTGGTCCATCTGCACTAATGCCTTCATATAATTCATGTATTGATTATAGGATTAAAATGATTTGTTACCATTCACTCTGGAAATACTATATTGTGCATATAATGGGGATAGCAAAGGAGACTTGAATAAATCCTTCTTGTTGAAAAGGGAAGCAAAATACATATTTTCTAAAAATAAGGTCATGTTCATGTTTACAACCTCCTTAAGTAAATTCCATGGAGTTTGACTAAATCATTTGGTATTCAATTTACAGTCTTATCATATGAAATATCACATAGCGACCAAAAAAGAAATGCTGGAAGTAGCTTACAATACTTGCCTTTGCATAGTTAGCCTTTCTTTTTTTTTTTTTTTTTTATTCTATTACCTTATTGTCATGCAACTTTCAAATTCAGAGAATCTTGCATAGCTGTTTGGGCTTTTAATCTATTTTTAATCTTTTTTTCCTTTTCTTTTCTTTTTAAAGATGGGATACAACATGGAATCAAGAAAGTCCTGTGCAGTGTTACTCTACTGGCTCAATTTCTAATGCTGTTTTCATTAGTCTACTTGTTGATTATAACTGTTCTACCATTGCTACAATTTATTACAAGGCTCCTTTTTGTGTACACATCTGTTTAAGCAGTTCCACTCGTTAGACCTCTCCACCCAGGCAAAAGAAGCTTTTCCTTTACCTAGGCTGCATTACCCTGCTTTCCACAGCTTGCACATACACACTTCATGATAAATAACTAATCAACTGTTGTGAGGTTTAATGGCATAGCTGGGTATGGTCAGCATAGTTGGCTATTCCAGATGCTTCTGACCATCCGCATTTCCCTCCTTTCTTCTTTTCACCCACCACTCCCTGTGGACTAAATACTCCAAAAGAACAACAAGCGAAGTGTTTCAGAACCATCTGGCCAATTAAATCCTACACAGTTCAAGGCCTCATGGTTTCATACAGAAATCATTTTATTTTAAATCTAAGAGGCGACAGAATGCTACACTCTTTTCTGACCTTACGTTTTGCTCTATTTTCTCTAAAATCCCATTACTGGGGTGAGCCTTCCCTTTGCTCATCTCATGACTTTCAATCTCTTTTTAATCTTCAAAAAAATTCAGACTCTGCCTTCAATAATTTATCCCAGATGAGAATCTGACCTTATATACACAGATCACGTAGAAGTTCAGTGAGACATGGCCCTAGTTCCTCCCTTCTTTGCTTACACAGACAGATGGAAATTCTGGCCCTAATGAAGTCAGTACAAGTTTTGCCGTTGACTGCAAAGGGGTCAAGTATTCCCTCCTACAATTTCTGCATTATTATATTATTTTTATTATTATATCTGCAATATTATATTGGATTATTATTATAACAAATTCTGCAAAAGGTGATTATTTCTTATTGCCTAGTCTTGCCATCTCAACGTGCTGAGCTGAATTGTCTTGGACTAGAGGCATGGTTTACTTGTACTGGTTAAAACAATTATGCATTACCCCGGATCAACATAGTGATCTATTCATACTGGCACTTAAGGAATTAAATTCTATATTACTGCTAATTTATCTGGATATGATCAAAGTCGGTTTTGCTACTGCTTTCTGGTCTTTTATGCTACTCTTGCAGCAGATTTCATTTTGATCCTTGGTAGAACCTAAGTTGCTGGAGAGACTGTACTGAGGTCCAGTGAACAGCTTCAGAATTTTTACATGGATTAAGGTTAGGAAAATGAAACCTGATAGTGAATTCAAAAAATTCTAGGCTTCTAAAAGATCACTGAAACTAGTTCAGGGGAAAGAAACCACAAATCAAAATTATGAGACCACATCTTCTACTGCACCTTGAGTGATCTCAGCCATTTGTTATTTTTTAAAGCTATAATACAGAGTAGATGAGGTAGACCTTATATATACAGTATAACACACAGTCAGAAAGAGTTTGCAAACAGGAAAGAGGAAATTTACACTTTCTGTTTTTTGCTTTCTCTATGTATTTTCATTTCTCAATTTGCATACGAGTGATATCTGAATCAGCAGTTTCAGAAGAGAACTCATTTAGGGGAATCAAAAGAAACTCAACTTATAGTGCTTTTTTCACCATCAACTTCTCTTATCTGGCGTTTCTTTCAATTTCTTTCCATTTTCCTTGGCATCGTTGTGTCTTCTGCACAAAGTCCTGAACCACTTTCCATTCTTTTCTCCTATGACCACCTTGCTTTTTGCTGACTTTTCCTTCAGGACCCCACAATTCTGCACCACGGTATTACCCCTTGCAGCACATTCCTTCAATGTTTTGTTTGATTTTTTAAAAAAATGAAAACACCCCGGCAACTTTTCACCTATCTTTTGGAAATCAAACTTCCTGAAGGGCAACAGCAAAATTTCTGTTTGTGTCCATGTGAAAAATTCACCCTGCAGCTTCAGGGAGATCAAATTTAAGATGATCAGATCTATTAGATCCACAGAGACAGGCTGACTTTCTTCAGAATTTGGCCTGGTCACACCATCCATTTTTAGATGTGCCCGTTCTCCAAAAATCAGCAAGAAATCACACTCAGAGTAGTGCTAAACCTTCAAACAGAAACTACAGTGGTTGTGCTGTCAGTATTTTATTTAGCCTTTTTTGATCTACACTAGGGTCTACTTACACAAGTGAAACCAAAGAGCCTGAAGCTGGAATTTTGGATTGGGGTGGGTAGGGGATCCTCCTTTTTCTGTTTCAAATATCCAACTTCAAGAAGTGACATGCCTGTTTCCATTTCTGACCACCTGTTCTGCGCCGCACTTGCCTCAGTGGAGCGTCGGCTCTCAGAGGCCTTCAGTCTCCTTGGCTTCTCCCTATCCATCGCCCACCTGGCTTTGCAACCAGGGTTCAAACTCCACCACTGGAACAAACCCAGGACCGTAAGGCAAGACAAATTACAGTGATTTCAGGTGTGGTTCCACCTGCCTTCAGCAGCCTCTACCTGTGGCCAAGCAGCTTTGCTGCAGCACAGGCTACCTGGAAGCTCACGAAGCTTCCTCCAAGACAAGATGAAAAGTGAACCTCCTCATGCTAAACGGGTTAAACAACCTGCTCTCTACCAGCTCTTGTAACACCGACACATCCAACATCATTTTCCTCTCTTGCCACTGCTGATTCCACTAGCAAGGGCAGGTTTTTGCCCTCAACTACTCACAAGTAATTAATGCATTATTGAACAGGAATAAATAGATAGCAATTAAATAACAAGTATTAATGACTTATTTATTAACATATTAATAGTTGGCCTGAGAGTAATAAATGCAAATTAGTGTAAAGTGGTACCAAAAATTGTGTCGATAATAGGCCCTGAAGTAATCTTGTGTGTTCAAGATAATTACAAATATATTTTCCTTTCAAAAAACTACTGCCGGGTAATTTTTTATGGTTTGCTATAATATCATTTTAGAATTAGAAAATTAGCCCTAGTCTCATTAAAATAATTTTGCAGTGCATCAGGCTTTATTTCAAGTGTACGTTTCACATTGTCTTCTTGCCTATAGAGCTTGTATTATATTTTTTCCAAAACCCTCTCTACATGCAAACCTTTTGGGCCCATGCTTGGTACACCAATGCTGTTGTTTCAGCTTACTGCTGCTACAACTTTGCTCCTTGTCACTGTTAATATGTAAAAAGTCCCACTGCAAGCAGCGGTGGTCCCCTGAGGGCTAAATCCAGCAAAAAATCAGAGGGCCAGACCCTCCCCTTTTTACCCCGGCTGACCACAATTCACATGTTAAATAGTTCAGAGGCCTTAAAGGTGAGCAAAGCGATGCGCTGGGCTCTGCAGACCTAACCACTGACCTAGCCACAACAGATCCCACTCGGGAAACCATCCCTGGTCAGAGCTTGTTGTACTAGAAATACTCTCCTCCCCTCCACCCACCCACTCTTTTTTTTCCAAGCTCTTATTTTTGGGGGCAAAAGGAAACCCTACTTCATACTTTGGCTCTGAACGGTTACTTAACTTGGGGAAACGGATTACTCGGTGAGGACAGCAAGACATCGTCACTTCTGTCAGGTGTAGAAAAAGAAAAAGGCTTGGCTAAAACCACAAGTCCTGACCTCAACGCTGATCTGCGGTTATCAAGGGCAAGTTAATGTGTTCAGGCCTGCCACTGGTCCTGGTATTCTTGATGCTAAAACTTCACATACCGTTTTTTAACATGTGCCCACCTCCAATAAAAGCTCAGTCAATAAATATTCAGCTCTGCCTCCACATTTACAATAGCTTAAGGAATGGGGGTCCAGGCTCACTCCCAGCAGAGGCTGCCCATAACACTGTTTCTGCAAATGTTTGTTTCTACAAATGTTCCTGTCTGCCTCTGTAGGTGGCATTTTGACTTCTTTGCAGCTTTCCTCATTAAAGGCGTTGTAAATTACTTTTTTCCAAAATAATCGAGTGTGTTTCTGTATGGTGCAGGGCTTTGGTGGCTCTCTCCCCACAGTGACTCCCAAAGTGCTGTGTAAATGTGATTGTGGCCATGTAATCTGTGTACCTGCAAATATAATTCGTTTTGTTGCTAATGAAGGTCCTACGGCACAAATTTATTAAAGGTATACTTTTCCATGGGATAATAATTGGGTCGATAATATTAAACTCATAGGCTCATTATTTAATTGCAAGGGCAGATTATGAATAAAGCTTCTAAAATGTATTTTAATGAAAAACACTACATCCTGACCTAATCATATCAACCTTATGCTATCTAATTAAGGATGCAAAAAATCATTAGAGTTGCAAAATATTAGTTCCAGCTCCATCAGGCTGCTAGCTGCCCCTTCATGAATATATATATTTTTTTACTCTATGATAAATAGTTAATGAGGTAAAAATGACAAAATTTGCATGTAGGCAAATTAGTTTAATAGAGTGATGTCTTCCTGGTCTACAGAAAGTGACCTTTTTCCTATCAAAAGAATGACTAAAAATACTTTGAAATGATGGCATGGATGTCATTCCACAAATGACAAATCGCTTCTCTGAACAATATAAAAATTATAAAATGCAATAACCTTAAATTCTCATCATACTGTAAATGTGTCCTCTGCTGCTGCATTTATCAATTTAATAAAAGGAAATTAAGCATATTATAAAATACCCATTTATGGGGCAATTTTTAATCCAGGGAATAAAAATGAGAAGCACATGGTTAATAGCAAGAAAATATTGCAAAAACGTAGACCTATTTTTTCCAGAAGGTTTGACTGACTATTTACTTGAATGACCTCCATTTAAAATATATTTTTTATACAGAGTGATGTAAGATATGGCAGTCTCATGCTTTCCTTTATAAAAATTGCTCACAGTTAATTTGGTATCTTATTTAAAAATTAACACATTAATAATGCACGCAATAAGGCCTAGTGATGTGTCTTCCATACTGATTACTTTGTACAATTAGACATACAAAAAGAGAGGGACAAGATAAATACCTTATGCAAATTCATGGCAGAAAAAAGGGTCCTTCAGTGGCTGCAATGCCTTGGAGCATAAAAGACCTGAAAATACAGTCCCTGGTCTGTCAGGGAGATGCTCTATGTGGAGAATGTATTTCTGGAACGGAGCAAGTTTTTGTTACAGATCTAGATTTGCCAAAGAGCTAACAAAACTTGGTTTGTTGGTTCTCTTTTGCATCAAAATAGTATAAAAACACCAAAAAAACCAAAAATGGAGCAGAAAGGGTAGATTTCAGGTTTCTGAAGAACACTGGTTCTTTTTTCACAGTATTCATGCTCCGTACAGATACCTTGGGATGTTTGGACAGTAGTCTCCACTCACAGATTTCCCTCATTGTGAAGCAGATCCTGTACCTGCTGAAGGAGATGGTCAAGCTCCTGCTGATGCCCATGCCGCAAACCTCTACACCCTTTCCACTTCACTCCTGTCTGCTTATGTTGTATTGTCTGCACCAGCATGTCCCATAGAGACCAGGAACATTTAACACTTTCACAGCCTGGCATTGGGTTAGGGTTGGTACAAAGGAAAAGGCGTGAAATCTGCGCGGATGTAGGTGGAATAGGGATCGGAATCTTGGGGACTTAAAGGCAAAAGCGTCCGTCGCTCCGCTTTGCGGAATGCAGGGCGCAGTGCTGCCTGTGCTGCACAGGGCGTCCTCCCTCTGCCCTGCACCATCCCCACTGGCTCTGGGATCTGGCTGAGGCTGGGTCCCTTTTTAAAGGCTCTCAGACGAAACGTCAGGTACCCACATTTCAGTTTGGTGTTTCACACATGCCAAGCTGCGTATCGGGAGCAAAATGAGGCACTTCCGTACGCCTGTATCTATGGGTCATGGTTTTCAGTGTTCTGAAGTATATCTTGTTATAGCAGTGCACAAACCAAATCCCTTCTGTTCAGGGACAGACTATTTGTATATAGAGAAGTAATTTTTCATTCCATTCTCTTCCATTTGTCTTTCCCCCCCTTCTACCCCTTCCCTTCCCACGACTTTTCCCACCACCACCACCACCTTTTTTTTTTTCTTCCTCTCATTCAGCTCTTTCTGTACTGCTACAAAAAATTATATGCTGGTAATCTCATTAGAAATGTATTCAGCACTTGAAACAGAAAAGTACTTGTTCACAGTTGCCTTATTCACCACTTTTTCCATATGGCATTGGTAGTTTTGGCATGTAAGATGAGGTCCACTGTGTATATTCTTGGTTTGACCTTACTTAACTTCTAACAAAGGTAATACAAACCAACCATCAGTGGCTATTTGACTTAATGTAGAAAGATTTTAAGTGAAAAAAAAAAGTCATTTTGCTTACTGGGGTAAAGTGCTATCTGTACAAAAAATGGGAATGTCTGAGGCAGGTGGCTGCGGTAGCTCATTCACTCCTTCAAACCTTTTCCCTCCCCTCCCTTGAAATGCAATGTGGTGCTCTGCAGTTTCCCACAAAAATTAAGCTTACTGAGTATCTGCTTTTTCATTCAATTGGCACATTCACCTTTTTATTTTTCCTTTCAGGGTCCAAACTGTCATCACGAAAAAAAATGAGGAAAATAATTACAGCTGTGGCAGATGTTTATAACAGTGACAACTGTGGCTATATATTTATATAAACTGCTGATCTTTTAGAGGTAGCTATAGAGACTTGAAAAACCTGCAGACCCTAATCTGAAATCACTTGTTCCAGTGGGTTAGAAAAGCAAACAAAACAAACAACTTGTACATAATTAAGAGGACTAATTTCCTTCCTATCTGAAATCTGTTCATTTTTACATTGAAGCAGGAGAGTTACTGAACAAAGCATTGTACACAGAGGCATTCATAGATGTATAAATCCAATTGATGAGCACTTTAACAATTGTCCAAGAGCTATTTTTTTTTTTAATAAGATATTCTCTGAAAACAATTATGACCAGAAGCCTTATTTGTGGATGGCATCCCCAACACTGGACATTTTGCAAACACAGATACATCTTCTGCACATCACAGCTTAAAGTCTGCGTATGGGACTAGAAGCTAGTGGTTTAATGGAAAAGAGGAATTATTTTGATAGCCAACATAAAACATACCAGCTTCAGACCTCTCCCACCTCCCTCCACACATTTCCAACCCAGCCCACTCCTCTGGGTGATCCTGGAAGGAGAGCATGACTATCACATCTGACTGACCAAACACACACCCCCTCCTCAGTGCAGCCCCATCTGTGCCGTTGCAGGAGTCAAATTCTATTTGTCCATGGAGCTCCCCAGCTTGCTGAGCTGCCTGAGAAATTGTCTGGGACAGTACTGACATGTAAACAGGTAGGAAGTCTCTATGACCCAGTCAAGAATCACCAGATGGCATGGATAATTCTTGACTTCAGTGATTCTGCTAAACCTTTGGATGCTAAGCAGATTGTAACCCCTCAGGATATTTAGGCAATGCATACAACTCACAGAATTCTCCTGAACATGCTTCTCAGCTTCACCATTCTTAGAAGCACCCTAAGAATAATTTTCTTGTTTATCTAGGTCCTTTTAGGTAATATCCAGAAATACAAAGCATTAATGTAGACCAGTATGTCACAGACGCCTTTTGGAGATTCTGTTCGCCACTCACCATCCGCCTTTCACCGTTGATTCCTCTCCACTGCTCAGCCCTCTTCATAATGTAGCTTAGCTCCTGACTGGAAATCTCCAAGTCCAGTGGAACAAAGAATGCACCTTCCTCACCGTGGGTGCGTTGAAACAGATCCAACAGCCAGCCTTCGCGATGTAGCCTAAGGATAGGAATGACACATTTGGTTTGTCTTTGAAAGGCCTCTTCATGCAAAAAAGAAAACGGTGTCTTACCCTTCTGTAACCTTCTAAATCTTGGGTTTCCCTTCATGACTTCTTCACCCATGAGTAAGAAGCTTCTTTCCCACAAGTTCTCCAACATACAATCCTCCAACCCTCTGAATCCTCCAACAATGTCTGAATCAAATCACGTAAACTTAAGCAGCAATTTCTTTTAATTATTTCAAGATACTGACTTCCCCAAAAGATCCTGATCTTCCTTTCCTTCAGAAACATCCAATGTCTGCCCTTAGCATTGGTCTGAGTAACTAATTCCAGTGCTTACATGGAGTACCTCAAGCTCCAATGGAAGTCCTGCTGTGCCAGGGTTCAATAACAGACAAACCACATCATATAGAAAGGAACCACGCACTATTTTATTTTTTTTCAACCCCAAGCCTGAAGTCTATAGAATCTAAACCTCTCTTGATGTTAAAAAAGTTCATTTCATTTGCCGGCTTTGTTTTTCTATGACTTTTCTGTGCTGTGGTAGGGAATTGAATAAGCACTACACAGTAAAATTCTCCACCACAAGAAAGGCTTGCTGTGTGGTATTTCTTAATGTAGGTGAAACCAAGAAATATTGCGAGGCTTTTGGAAAAGCCCAGTGTCACATTTTTAGCCTTAGATGAACTTTAAAACTTCAAAACATGGCTGTTTAATTCAAATGGAACCTCTTCAAGTTCATCTCTTTTGCATCTGACTTTTAATCCAAAACCAGGGGTTCAGAAAATAATGATCATAAAATCTCAGTCTTGGATAATGAACCGAGGTCTTTCCTTTTGTACCCTTTTCCAAGCTAATACTTTATTACAATTCAGCCATTGCTTGATGCCAGTCTCAGCTTTTCCACCCTTCCCAGAGACGGGCTGGGTAGTCCTGAGAAGCGCAGGGATTAATGTGTGACGGCGCAACCAACAAAAAGCCCAGAGCTCGGTGGGGCTGTACAAGTCCTTCATTTCTTGGCAGGTGGGCGAGAGAGCACAGGCATCACACCTTTGACACTCCATTCTCTCATCCTTCCCGTGTACAGCAGCAGCGCTAGACTCAGTTCTTGTGTCTGATCCTTATTCTTGGGTCTCGTATTGGCATGTCCGTGCTAACCAACGTGTGCACGGGTGGGGTGCAGTGGACTGTTTTGGTAAATCAGAATGAAGTTCACATTTACACGAGCTCTACATCTCACCTTATAGGGCACACGGGAATTGCAGAGAAGCACACTCAATAAGCTGCTTAGCACCATTTTGCCCACAACTGAGATTTAGTGTGGAACAGAAATAAGGAGATGCACCAGCAGATAGCTTTTCAAATTGATCTTTAGCTCTCTCTTCAAAGGGGAGCGTGTACCTTAGGGTCAGGCTCGATATCCAAGAGCTTCTGTGATGGAGCAGCTATTCTGATACTGAAATCTGGCAGCCTGGTTTAACATCAGATTAGGGATTTATATCTCCCGCTTTGATGCAAAGGTGCTCTCTGTGCTTTTTTCCCCACCCTTCTTTTTTTGAAACATTCCTTTTTGAAGCTGCAGCCCTAAATTTGATGTAGTTTCCAAGATGTCATTTTGGGATTCTCTTATCAAAAGAGGAGAGCAGCTGGAAGATAACCTCATTGACATGTAGGTAGTCCTCGGAATATAAACACACTGACTAGCAAGAAATAATACAAAAATCTCTAAAGTATGAAATGTAAATCAGTGCTAAGGCAGAGTAGGATACTAAGGTATCTTAAAACATGCTACAGAAGAGAATTTTTTTTTATAAATAACTAACACCCTTCATGGAGTAATTTTCAAAATTCCACAGTGTCTTCAAAAAAAGCTTGTCTCTCAGTCCCTGGGTCTACATTAGATTTTCTTTTTACACAAAAGATAGGTTTTTGCAAACATTGACTCAGAACTATCTTGTGATGAGTTGAAAAACTAGAAATCAAGCTGGTGGGCTTTCTGGCCTTCCACTCATCTTGAAATGATAATATCCTATGGTGTTTGTCTTTGAAATTCCAGGTCAGCAATTTAAATTACTTGCCACTTATCTTGCTAAACAAGAAAAAGACCTTGCCATTTATTTAAGCTCACTTAATGTAACATTCTTATTTCAAATGAAGTAAAATTTAATGCAGTTAAATTACTGTCTACTTGCTGCCATAAACATTTTCTATATGAAGATTTTAAGCACATGGTTATAAACAATATAATTAACTTTGAATTAATTAAGAATCATGAAGCCTGTCTTCCAGCTTTGTTCCTTTTGCCCAAAAGTACTCAGCCTTCTCCTATTACCTGCTTTAACTTCTCTTCTTTGGCATAAAAACTAATAAAACACTTCTTCTTGTATCTTAACATGGCTTTTTATAAATGTGACAGTAGTAATTTCTATTGCTAATGCAATAAAGAACGGAACAAAACTCCAGTGTCATTTTCTAGAGACATGAGACCCAGTATAATACCTTGCAAGTTCATTTATTTATCAGAAAGAACAGAAAACATTGAAATGATTTGCTATCCAGAGTCAGATCAAAAACTGGACCGCTCAAAAATTCACATAAACCAAAAATTGAAGGGTAGTTCAAGTGGTTTAAAACAATTCATTACATCTTCACTTGAGCCTTTCTCATCCTTTTTTTTAAAAAAAAAAAAACAAACTAAAAAATATAAAAATAATCTTGCTGTTAACATTAAGGATTGTAGATTTTTGAAGTTTCTCCCCAGAAAATATTTCAATACCAGGAAATTTAGACTTTTTCCAGCAGAGCCTTTTAGTTGAGATGGGTTTTCGTTTTCTCACAGTGCAGAAAACAGTTCACTCACAAATTCCTGACTGTTTCTAATGTCTAGTAGAACTAAAATGAATGAATTGCAACCAGTGCCACTTCATTTTTCCAAAAAGTATTTAGAATATCTCTCCATGCTAGATATAATACAGACTCCCAAGACACCCAAGGGGAGCCAGATCTATTGAGGTATGTTGTTTTGCAAAGACACAAATAAATGCCTACTGCTGCTTATCCCCTGCTCATGATTTCATTAGCTTCCTGGTTGTTCATCAGTGCTCCATGAAGCTTTTTAGCTGTGGAAGAAACAGATACTTCCCTTACTTGCTTTGGTGGTCTGGTGGGTTTACTGTTCTTATCTCTTTTCTATACACTGCCAAACACTTCTGCAAAATGGCAATTGCTGAGTAGTTCTAACCCATGGCACCAGCTCCAATACCCAACAGCTGAAGCCTTCCCTGTGGACCAGTGTCTTAAGGCTCCCTCAATATTTATCTTTGTTTACCTTACAAGACACAGATGTGGTGGATACCTGTGTGAAAAATATGTTTTCTGAGTCAAGCAACATCACATTTGAGTATCTCTGACATATAACACCTGAGAAATATCGACACAAAGGGATACCACTGCCTTGTTTATAATACTATTTTCTCTTGAAAACAAATGCTGTTATATCAATACTCAGGAAACAATGTCATAAATTGCACATATGTTTTCCTTAAAAACATTTTAAAAGGCTTTAGTGCTGTCATTAGTGAACTGACAGTGTGCTGCTCAGGAGTCCTAGCCAGGTCCAAGTTTCCCACTGTGCTGGGCTGTGGACATACAAAGAAGAGAAAGTTGATCCAGTTTCAGAAGCTCATAGTATAACTTTACTCTGCACAAACTCCAGTATTCAAAATGTTTCTTTTTGTTATCAAGAACTTCAAAGACCTTATGCACTGTAACAGATTTTGTTATCTTCCCTTTGCTTTTGTATTTTGCTATAAATCATTTTTAAAATGTGTCGTACTAAGACAACTTTTTTCCCCTAGTAACATTCTCTCCCCACCCCTTTATTGGAAAACATTATGGGAAAATTGATCCAGAAGGAAAGGAACCTTTGATGATCTTGCACCTGTTCCCCAGACAATGAAGATGTTGGTAATATTCTCATAAAAACCTGCCTTACAAATGTTTTAATTTAAATTAATTTTCCTGAGTAATAAATGACAGCAGCTAAAACTTATGAAGCTATTCAAAACTATTAAGTCAATGATTAAGAAGGCATTAACATCTCAAAAACTAATTAACTAGACTACCAGTACACTGGAGTTGTGTACAGCTTCCAGGAAAGCAGGAGCTTTGAAATACTTTGCAAAAATTTAGATTGCCATTTATCTTTTTTCTGCCTGCTGCAACAGAGTTTGCAGAAAGGAGACCGAGGGATGATTCTGTTAGGTGGAAGGCGTCTGCTGATCTTTTCTATTCTTACACCTGCCTGCATCTTGCCTTTGTGTATGGCTTTTTGTTGGTGTTTGCCACTACTCAATGTTTATCACTGTGTGAATCCAGGGCCAGCACAAAATTCATACTGATTATAGATTAATCTCTCTCAAAAAAAAAAAAAAAAAAAAAAAGGCAACACACTTTTTCATTCTATATATTAGACAACCTATCTGTTTCGTTTTCAATGTCCCTATTGACTGTACAGCTAATGGTGCCTGCTCGAAAGGTGGCAAAAAGGTAGTTGGTCAAATTTCAAGATGAACTGAATATTGATATTGGGCTAAAGTCACGGAAAATTTATTTGGACTAAGTCATACGGTGGGTTAAACCCTCAGTTGCATCAAGTCAAAAATCCTGTATCATCAAAAGACTGTAAGAGTCTGTGGGCCAGTGCAGACTCAGAGATTTTGCACTTCACACCATGTGTAACTTTCTGATTTTTTTCTATTTCTCACAAAAACCCTGCTGGGAAGACTAAAGACCAATGTCTTCCAAAGTACCTAAATAAAAGATACACACACTTTAGAGCTTAAACCCTTGACACAGACACCATTGTCTGAAGCCAAAGAAACAGAGGCTTCTATGGTCTGTGAAAAATCATTATATCAATTGTGGTCCTGTTGAGGAAGTGTCTCCCTCTCTGACTTGCTGTGCCCCCCACATACCAGTGTATTAAAAGTTAAGCAGGAGCTAACTCCTCCTTGATTGCCTGCAGTTCTGGGCTCTGGATATGTGACATTGATATGTCTTTTCTGATGTCATTTATTTCATCTTACAGGAGAAGGGGCTTGAGCCTAAGCTCCTAAGGGAATAATGAGATAAAGAGATATACCTTAAAAAGTACAGGTACAACACTGTCGATGAGATGATGAACAGGATTGTATAAAGTATCACAGTGATTAAGGCACCAGGAATCCATGACCCCTCTGCTCTTAGGAAGACCCAGGAGAGCTTTGCAGCATCAGCAATGGGTTTCTCTGCACTGTTCCCAAGTCGCTGTTATGGGAGAAAAAATCAACATAAGAAAACGGCAAACTCGATTAAAGTGTTCACCTCCAGACACAAAAGAACCTGAATTTCTTTATAAGAAGGATTTAGCTGTGATTTTTGGGGCACACGGCTTGAAGCTTAAGAGTCTGCTACACAGAATTTGAATTTAACGAAGAGATGTGAAATTTCTGGCTTTTTTTAGTATGATTAAAATCTACCCTCTCGAGGTAGCTTATTGAGCAAAACCCATGTCACAGTGAAAATACTCAACAATGTGAGCTTTGTTAACATATTTTAGGAGAAGTGGATGGGGAAGAAGGCTGAAATTTACCTTATTTCAATGACCAGAGAGGCAACATATTGAATGATTTATGCTGTTGTTTTTAGGAGTGCTGAGTGAGCGGAAAACACTTTTGCCAGTGTATAATTCCAAACTGACCAGTCTCAAAATGACTTGCCCTTGTCAGAAGAAAAATGCTCTTTCCTACCCGACTCAGCAAGTTACCCATACATCATTTTGAACACGTGCACTTTGAAGGGTGTATACACACCAGTTCCCAATTTCAGTTCAGCTCGGGGTTTGGTGCTACCACTGGAAAACAAAAGTGGCCATCATGTTATCTGAAATGCCAAATGGAAGCGTCAGGGCATCTGTGCCTGGTGCTAGCTGACACCTAGCACAGCTTTTCCACTAGCCTTGCAAAACACAGCATCAGTCAAAGAAGGTAGCGGAATCACAAAGCTTGACTGAGACCCAATGAGGTGAGAAAAATGGAGAAAGCAATTACAAGTAGATCAACAGGGGACACCAGCAGGGCTTTGTTAAGTTTTGCCCAAAGGGGTTGACCTTTTTTCAGAGCAAAAGAGACAAGTTCCCCCTTAAGAAGCAGTAGTACATTCTCAAGTCTGTCTGCAACCTTTTAAGTTGGAAAATCAGATATTCCCCTCATCCCTCATTCCTAGTGTCCATTCAGTCCAGTTTGGGAAGCCACAAAGAACAGCCTGTAACATTGAAGAACGAAAAAGCATCAGCGTTATTTTATGATACAGCCCTCTAATTTAATTTCTTCCTTTTCTAAGAATAAATTGAGACACAATAAGACCAACACCTCTGAAGAGACCTGACTATATCATACTCCCACTGCTGCGGTAGATTTAATTGGGAATAAGACTGTTTGTATATTTTTGCAAAGATTCACAAAGAATCCTGAAGGTTCCATAGCACTCTATGTTTCATTAAACTTCCAGTAAAACATGGGAAAATATTTTCCAAACATCTATTATTTTCTTTCTTTTTTTTTTTTTCCCATATCTAGTTCTCAAGAACTAGCTACTGTATTGACATATTATTGCCCTCTGCTGGATCGATTTAGAAGAATTCAGCTACATACCACAGGTCTTCTACTACTCAGAGCTAAAACAAATTTCTCTCTTCATTTTTTTTTTTTTTTTTTAAAGTGACCCAGTGAAATCTATGTCCGTATTAAATCACATTGACACATTTTGCAAGGATGTGAAACTGCACCACCAACAAATCTAGAGTTTATCATTCAGAGAGGGAGTCTGTGACCTTTAGGCTTCAAGAAACCTGCACCTTCCTGACCAACTTGCCTGGACTAATCCTTAGGAAGAGTTTAAACTTTCTCCCCATTTTTTACTACCTTCACAGTGATGTGTGTAATAAAGGAAAGACAATTCCAAGTTCAATGATGACCTATACAAAGGCTGAGATCCTTGGGTATATTTCTGTTCTCTCTCCACCCTTTGCAACACTGTCAGTTTTCTGTAATGGAAATTACAGGTCCCAGGAGACAGCTACTGGCATATAAAGCCTAGTCACTAATTCAGATCTGTCCATATTCATTACAAAAGATTAAAATACTCTGGTTCTGTTCTACCTTTTCTTGAAAAAAAAAAAAAGCTGGCTGCCTCCACTGCTTCCTTACTGAAGCGACTGTCTACCAAGGAAAATCCCCTGCACAGCAGTCACGTACTGACATCCCTCCAGAGAGGCAAAAGTCTGAATGGCATATAAGAATAAATTTCTCTCTTATCCAAGCAGTTCTTTCCAGCAAGGCAAATGGGGGAAATGTACCTTTCTAACTGTTTTTACTAGCAAAGGGAGTGTGTCAGTCCTGTGGTCCTCAAAGTCATGATCCAAGAAAGGTGTCTTCATTTTAAATCGTTTAAATAGCATTTGTCAACATCTATCTCAGGTGCTTATCACACTGCAGGGTGACAGTCATGTAAGCGCTTTGCAGTCTTTAATATTTTTTATGATGACACGTATCTGTGTGGCTGAAGAGGTGTTACTCTGAATTTTACAAGCTACAGAGAAATGAGTCGACTGGTCCCCAGAAAGCTCTGGCAGAACTGGAACTTGGAATGTATTCTCCAAAATCATAGGGAAGTTTCCTATCCCTGGAACATCCTTTTACAAGCTGACATTAAACCAATGTTTAGATCAGAATCAGACATCTGATATAGTATCTTGAACTATGACTTGAAACCCCCCAAAATATGCAACTGCTCTCTAGTCTTCTCTTAACAATAAAAAACATTAGTTAGTAAACAAAGCAACGCTTGTCTCCAGGGCTATCTGTCATCTTTCATAACTATTAAGGCCATTTAGGATACTAAAACACATTCTAGCACTAAAATAACTCATATTACCACAACACAACATTTTTAAAATGCCTGATCTAAAATAGATTGGCAAGTAAATTTGAAATAGCTGCTGAAAGAATGCCAGGAGAGAAAAAAATACAAATGCAATAACGAAAACACATGTAAGAGGTATAGTTTCATTTTGGAAAGGATACACACAGTATATTGTGTAATACTTGAACAAATGAGTTTCTACCAAAGATAATCTTGGAGGGTAAAACTGCCAAATTTTCAGTATGAAGTAGGAAGAGAGGTGTGCTTTTTTAATGCTGTAATGAAAAACTTAATTACTTTATTCGTATCTCATGTTTCCCCCTGACCAAGCCCTGTTTAAAATTGATAACGAATCCAGTCTGACTAGAACTGAGTGCAGCTCCACTGAAGTCAATAGCAACAATTGTCTCAATGCAAGTGTGGGAAAGACAAGGTAGACCTCAGCCTTTCCTCTAGTTCTTATGATTAAACCTGTAGGGGGGGTGGGGGGGGGGGTGGGGAGGGGAGAAAATCCTTTTAAATATTTAAATATTTCTATCCTGGATGTTGGGGAAATAATTCTTTTTTCTCCTAGGGAAAAAAAAATCATCATTGGAATGATTACAATTAAAATTAAATTCTGTGCATGTTTTACACCATGAAATTAAAAAAAAAAAAAAACCCAAACCAAAAAACACAGGCTGTTCAAGTGAAAAAAGTGAAAACTACTGTGTTGCCACATGCTTAAAATATTGCAATTACCTCCCAAGTAGGCTCAAATTAAGTTTCTTGAACAGCTGAATTTTAATTTGCTTAACCACTGTGATGGGAAACAGCATGTAAACAGTGGAAAATCACATTTTGAGAGGACTTCTTAAAAGCAAAGCACAGGTTAGCAGGTGAGGAACCAAGAGACCTGAGAAAACCTGATCCACAGCAAGGGCTGTGGATTACTGCTTGATCTGGAGTGAGCACCAGAAACAAAGATGGCTCTGAAAGACAGACAAGGGCAGAAGAACCTCAACACCACATGCCCAGAAAAGCTCTGAGTGCCCTGCACCCATCAAAGGGTCCCTGTGTCACCTACACAGGGAGAGCCAAAGCTGAAACACGTGTTCTGGGAGATGCAGCATTACCTGGGATGTGATAAAAGTCCTCAGCTGCCATAGCGTAGGTGGGCTACACAGCACATACATAGGCACAGGTGAGAGCTGGAGCTTTGCTGTCATCGTTTTACATATAAGGAGGCTCTTGCCTTAAAGACATCTGTCTTTCAACCTCACAAGTCTTTTTAGGTGTGCCAGCACATTATATTAACTACCTTGCACGTCAGAGAAGTGCACAATAACCTCTATTTTTGCATTTTGCCTATTTCAGTGCTCAGAAAAATCTGAAGCACTAATAATCAGGACTGCTCATTAACCCACCTCCATTAACATCCATAATTGCAGTAATCCTTTTCAAAGCAGATGCAATCACTCCACTGGTGGATTTACTTTCTTATCTCCATATAAGGCTTGTACAGTGCTCTTAATTTTATGCAGAAACACAGTGACTCCATTAGATGGGAATTTTGTTAATAAAAAGGTAATGTATAACATTATTATTTAATTTCTTTTTAACTTTCATGTTCCATTGCCAGGGGTGGAATTTCCTATCTTTCAGTGATTCACTGAATAAAACAAACTTCTACGTCAAGGTCTCATGTCCAAGTTATTTTAAGTGACTCACCCCCAGGAATGAATCCACTACGAACACTGCCAAGGGGTCTAGCACTGTCCAGAGTCCCATAGCTATGATAAACTTTGACAAGAAGGAAGGGAATGAGTCAAACAGCTGCTGACAGCCCCATCTGATCAGGACCATAAGAAGCAGCCCTGCGTTCAAGGTTAGGGGTCCCACCACAACCATGACCAACTCTTCACTGGTCTGCAGCAAGGAGTTCTGGTAGCACAGTTTGACAGTGTGAGGGAAAAGCTGGAATCTGTAATGAAGCAAAAGGAGAGAGTTTGTTTGTGGTTCTGGGCACACTGTCAAAAAAAACGGAATTATGCATACAGCACGTTGCGTTGTAAAGTTGCATCCCATCTTGGTCACTACTCTCTGACTGAAAACTACTCAAAAAAATAAACTTTTTCTCCTTCTCCTGCCTCTGCATCCATTGATCCCCACTGACTTTCAGGTCAGTGGATGCACATCCAGGCTGTAGAAATATACATATATACATATAATATAAAAAGACGTCAGCTCTCAGAAGCACTGGTGTGAGCACAGGCCCAGGAGCCCACCCCTCTCTGCATGCTGCAGCACCTGTGGACACTGCACAAAGCAGAAAATGTGGCATGGAAGACATGTCTTTTGGCATCCCTAAAGTGACTGCGAACATCCCTCTTGCCACCATGGGATCGTGGGTTCTGAAAAGCTCACAGTGAGCAAATTCATTGGCACCGTAGGAGACGGGAACTGGATGGTATTGTGAACTACATGTGGATGCTGAAATTTAAGGCAAAAATTGCTAGTGACTTAAATTTTACTTCTAACTAAAGGTGTAGTGGTTTGATCCTCACTTTGGTTCTGACTCATGAGTGTTGCCACTGTACTCGGTGAGACTAGAGAGTGCTTGAGTCAGTCTCATGTTCTGTGGCACACAGCTACAGACAGGGATGCTGGTCCAGGGCATCTTGGCTTGCGAACATTATTCTTTCTCTAGCTGACTGCCTGGGACAGCTGTGATTAGTGGCTTCGAACATGACCACCTCTCTCACACACGTTGTTTCCTTCTGTTGTGTTTCCTTTGCTTTCACAGACTTGATGCTTGGCCTCCCAGAAGTTTTAATGCCAGCTGGCTGAGCCCGCCTGGGCTGTGCAAGGCCAGGAGCGAGAGATGGCTGGCTTTGCACTAAGGTCTAGAAGACCACCCTGGCAATACCCTGCACTGTCCAGAGCCTGCTCAGACAGCCTGTTCAAATTATAGCAAATAATCCCGGTATCACAGCAGATATAGGTCACAGAGTTATGTGGTACTGGCTCCCACTGACTGATTCAGGTTTGCATGATGCTTTAAAGCAAAGAAAAAAAGAATTGGTTCTATTGGCGAAATCTTCCCTTCCCTGAGCAAGATTGATCTTTTTTTTGCTTTGTAAACCCATTCTCTACCCCACAGCAACATATGGAGAACCAGGTATATATCACCTTGTGGACTTATTCTCCATCTTTTTTTTTTCCATGTCAAGTAATGACAAGCAATGATTTTCCTGGAACTCTCTAGAGAGCTCTGATTCCTGAGCTAAAGTCGATGTATCATGTAGTTAAAATATGTCAACCCGTTGGAGTCCTCACAGTAAAATTGATAGACCAAAGCTAAATTCTTCAAAGTATTTCACTCATAGATCACTTTGGTAACATCAAATATGATTTAAATGCTTCTTCAGTTTTGTGCACTTCTTAGGCATTTTGAAATACTTGATCCAAAATGATAAATGAGTCTTGTGGAAGATACATAACCTGCTGGGTATCTCAGAAGGGAGAGAGGTAGGCATGACACAAATGGACACATCCTGTTCTGCCTTGAAAACTTACAGTCTTAACACCTTCGTCTTTCTGTTAGGGTCACATTTACATATCAGATCATCTGGCATCTGGATGTGGTCCTTGTTCTCCTAGTCTCTGCAGAGGCGCCTATCAGGACTTGCATGCAGAGCCCTTAGCATGAGTCTTAGTCAGCAATTCTCTTCATAGTGTGAAGGAACTGCTTTGAATCAAGCTATTTGTAGAAATATTCCAACAGAGAAAAAAGGCAGCGACACTTACTTCGTGACAGGAACTGAGATGGTCTGAAGGAAGAGCCATTGGCTCAAATAATGCAGGTAAAGTCTCACGAACCAAAGCAAAACTACCAGCAGCAGGAGCAGCCAGACGTCCCTGGAGCACCATCGTGTGGATCCCAGCTCTGAGAAGGCTGCGTACACCATGAAATGGAAATGCCTGACAACCTGCTTGGAGAGTTTCACTTCAGCAGCAGAACGGCAGCTGGAAATATGTGGAAAAAAAACCAAAGAGTAATTAGGAAATACATACACGAAATAGCAGTTGCTAACACTGCAGAGTCCTCTAATACAGATCAATGTGGCACAGGTTCTGATCATAACTTTTGATTGACCAATGCATCTGACAATAAAAACTACGGTTTTTTCCATTGCAGTCTAGGAGATAGGGGGGTTCCTCCCGGAAATCATGCTGCTATTTTTGTAAAGAAAACAACAAATATTTAAAAGCAAGTTTTTAAAAGTCTTCTGCTTTCATTTTGATTTTAATTTTCTCGCAAACTGCTCTCTGAGGAACATTATCACTTATTTTCCTTCTGAGAAAATGGTAAAAGGACTTGTCATATTTGTACTGAAAAAGTATTCATTTTGTTGAAAATTGTGAACAGGGTTTTGGCTTTGGGGTAAGAGAGCTTCAGTCAAATATTTCAGTACACAATGTGGGCTAAAACTCCTCTTTAAAGTAGTTTCAAGTGAAAGAGAAAATAGAAAGGAACTTCCACTGTACGGTATTCTGCTACTGAGTGTGGTGTGATTTGCCCTTTAAACTAATTACGATACTGCTTCAAGCGGGGGGAGAAATGAGATGCAGAGATGCAGCCTTGGCATTATGTTTCCAAGAAACTGGAGTCTCTCAACTGATTCAAAGCTGAAAAGACAGTAGCGTCTTTGACCTTTTGAAACTTTGAACCGCTATGCTTATTTCCACTGATTTAAATGACTAAGCAGCTGAGATGCACAACTCTAGGACTAAATATGGTGTCATCACGCTCAAACTGTGATTTATATTGATTAAGGCTTCTGAAAATTCAGAAATATAAAGATCTTTTTGTGGAAGAAAACATGCTGGCTTTTTAAAGTGTAGCATATGACTGGAGAAGAAGCGACAGCAATACTTGCACTGTATTTTATACTCTTTTGAAGCGTTTTCCTCCCTACACATAGGAATTTCTTAAATAGCTGTGTACATTTCTTCCTCCAGCAGTCACAAAGAGAATTGTAAACAGCATCTTTCTCCAGCAGTCACAAAGAGAATTGTAAACAGCAATGGAGACACTTAAAAGGATTCTGCATTTGCTATAGGTTTGAATGAGCAGGAGAAAAAAAAATTCCAAACTTGCCAGCCAAATGTCTGGATTTTGGGACCAGCCCTGGCATTGCATTACTCCTGATCCTCAGTGTTGTGCAGGATGCATGTGCAGGAGAAGGTGTGCTCTCAGCCAGCCCCTTTTCTCATCAGAAAGCTCAAGCTTTAGTCTACCTGGTTTGTTGAAGAACAGGAGAAGTTGTCAGGGAGACACCACAAAAAATAGGTTTCGGGTCACTAAGGTGGCCTCAGGTACAAATTATCAAACCTTCTCCCAGAAGCATCTGTTGGGCTGAGGCAGGTGGTCCTTGCAGTGACTATAGGCTTGATCTGACAGGGACTTTGAAGAGCTTTTTGGAGACATTATCCTTATATCTTAACCAGTCACAAAGTCCTACTTTACAGACTTAGGGCCACATCATGAATCACCTTCCTCATGCTATAATTATTTACCGACAGCACCCTACAGGAACATCACAGCACATTTCATTAACATTATGAAATCAGTCTAGGCTTTTGTGAGAAAGAGACAAAGGAAAATGTAAAATATAAAATATAATTGACTGTGATACTATACTACAATAACCATGGCATTCGGACTGTTCTGAACTTTGAAGCTGAATTGCACTACATTTCCTTTTACATAAAGCAATTTTTGTCATCTTTAACAACTTCCATCAAAATCTATTTTTAAGGTATTCACTACCTGAAGAGAGTGAACAGGGCAGGATTAGCCACACAGTTATTTTAGTTAGACCAAATATTTTGTTGTTTGTGCAAAAACAAAAAAAAATATTTTTAGCTCATAATACTCTGCTCATCTTTCAGCAAACAAGCAGAATTACATAGATGCCCCACCCAGCCTCACCCATGTCAGAAATCCACATCCTACAGGGATCACTGCCAATCTTCACCTCTGTGTTAAGAGCACAAGTAACCATGTATTTTCCACAAAAGTCTGGATTTAGATCACCACCTCATTTCATGTAAGAGTCATTTGCTACTGGATTATTTAGGTTCAATTCATTAAACGAAGCTACCTCTGAACAGGCAACACCAGAGTGAAATGCTCAATAACCACCTGTAAAATATTATGAGACATAAATCCTTTCTCCAACCCAACACGTAGATTGAGAAGGAGGCCACGCAGCTCAGAGTGCTGAAAATACCAAGTCCTCTTTCATTCACAGCTGTCCTGGAGTACCAGACACAGTGAGAAATGTTAGTGACCAAAATGCAAGGTTGGGATGGTGCGGTAACTTCTTCCTCACAAAGGCAGGATCTGACAATACAATCCATACCTTCACAGAATACGCTTCCTCCAGCTCTGTAACGCATTGTGTGGAAGCTGCTGGTGTAAGCCTTGTGAGCACACCTCACCAAGTGTGGCTACTGAACTGCCCTAAGACTTAGGCAGCACTGAGGATATTCAACCTGTGCCTTCATCACTCCATTGCTCCCCAACCTACTTCCACTTTCAAGAGGTCAAAAAAGAACTAATGTCTCCACCCGTGAGCTATGTCACCCCTGCTGAAATGCTGGCCCTCTCAGCCACGGAAATCCACCTACTCAACAAAACTTCCAAAGGAAAGGAGAGAAATCCAGAGCATGTTCGCTGTTACCAAACTCTAGAAGCCTTCCACTGGTGATAACACCACTTAAACCAGCAGGGCAACATCTGAGATGCCTTTGGTTCATCTTCCCTCTGAAAAAAAGCAATAGCGGCCCACAAATTGCACAGAAAGCCAAACTTACTGGAAGTCAAAGAAATCAAGAAAAAAATATATACCACTAGGAATATTTGGTTCTACCACTAGGTAGAACCAAACAGCATTCATTTTTACTTTTGGAGCAGCAATTACCTTTTTCAAAACTTCATGATTTTCATCAAACACCTTGACCATCCCTTCCAGCTTTTACATTGACATTAAAATCCTTCTTATTGTTTAACTTGTCAGAAGTCCAGGTTCTGAATGTCACTTCTGTGCTAGCTTGTACTTCCTTGTGTAACACCTTGACTAGAACACCATTAGCCAATGGTAGAAACTGGTGGAAAAATATAACATATCCAGTAACTAGGTGAAGGTCCCAACCCATAACTGGAATCTCTTCATTACTTTAAAACAAATTCAATGGGCCCCAATTTACTTGTAAGTTACACCAAACTATTCCTGAGCACTCGTTAATCATGCTATAAGGCTGTTTATTGGTTGTCACTTCAAAACACTGGGCTTAAATGATATCTCTTATTGAGTTTTTTGAAGAATGAAGAAAGGAAGAGGCAGAAACACGAAATGAAATGCACCAAACAAGTGGAAACAGCCCCTTTAAATATTTTTGACTGGTGCTCCTAGTGAAAGCTCGTGGGTGGGGTGACAGTGCTGGCAGATACAGTTTTCAGAAGAGATTTATGTAAAGTTGCTCTAGGGCAGAGAGCATGAGTATTACCTTTCAAAAACAAAGCAACCCCTCCACCCACAAAAAACCCAAATCTCAACCCTTGGGTGAAAACTATAAAAAGCTCCAAATGAGAAGCCACTTGAGCAATGGATTTATCCATGATTCCTTGGATTACTGGTAAGTAATTTGGCTGAATGTTTCTGTTCTAGGGCATTAGTTTTGCATTTTTCTTTGCAAAATGCTGCAGTAACAAATAGCAGAGACCAAATTACCATAAAAGCAGGTCAATTATTTCAATGGAAATTGTTCAGAAGGAAAGAAACAATGCACAGATTCTCTTAAGCTACACTTGATGATGATGACGGAAAAGTAATGGCTGATAGAAGGCAGTGTGTACTGTTGGGTGACAGCTTTGCTGCTGACAAACTGTGGTGAACATTTGTATAATGCACTGCAAGATAGGCACTTACAGCTGATGGGGGGGTGTAGATTCTCAGCCGATGCAACCCTGCGTGCTCCAGAGCTGCACTGGTATATACACCAGCTGAGGTATTCAGGATCTATTCCTGAATGTATCTATTATTTACATTGCATAAAATAAGGCAAAATGAATGTTTGATGTTACCCATACAGCCAGAGAAGATTTAAAGAGCAAATGCAGACATGAACGACTTTATGTAAATTACTTTCAGGGAGTCACAGTCCTTGCAGCCCAAGAATCTATGCAATGTATTTACTCAGTTCACAAATGAAAAAGACTCCTCATCATCATCACCGTAAATAATAGGTATTTAAACTTAGCTGTAAAGCCCTTTATGGTTTATCAACAGTAATGAAGAAGCAGGAAATGCTGCCTGGTGTTACTACAATGAAATGCTATCACTTCAAGTGGAAAAGCACACCTGTATCTGAAGGTACATCTAAAAATAATACACTAATTCATGTAGCCCTCTAAAAGAGAAGCCAGTTAAAAGCGCCACTGATGAAGTATGAGCTAGAATCTAATCCAGTTCATTCCACTGTGCACAACATAAACATATATCTAAAACATATAATTTTATTATCATTGGAAATATTTTATTATTATTCCTTCTGCATAATAGTTTTCCTTTATTGATACTATATTATATTACAAAGCAATTGTCTTTATCCCAGGCTGTATGGCAATGATACAAATGGCTTCACCCAATAAGAGAACAGCAGAGCTGTAAACTGAGCTCTGCTGAGTTACAGTCCATTATTCTACCCACTGGATTCCTAATAAAATATTACTTTTTGGTTTATTTGTATGCAAAGTGAATGTAACTAGGGAGAACATTTGCCAAGGATGAAGACACTGTTTTTTCTCATCTCTTTCCAGGACACACCTATGTTTCATATTCTTAATGTGCAAGCACCAAGAAAGCGGGTACCACAAACAGTTACAAGGGCTGTCTAGGGAATATCTGATGGAGGAGAGGTGGCAAAAGACCTGAGGGGACATTAGGTAATTCCTAAACATACAAAATGCCCATAGAGGAATTTGTTCTACAGTTTGCTGAAAAATCCAAAAACACAGTCCAGAAGAAATTCTGGAAATCATGACAGGTTTATTTTTCAAGTGCACCTGTGGTGGAAAAAAGAGACTGCCAAAAGCATGCAAATTCCAAAAACACTGAAGGAAGGCTTTAGGAATTAAACATGCTTGCAAAGCAGAAAAAATCATCAGCCAATAACTGCAGCAGTTTTGGTTTGCTGCAGAGAACGTGACACAGGTATGAGAGTGTACCTGGCAACACCCATGCCGCCCCACCAAGCTGGGCGGGAGGAGGGTGATGGTGGCCCAGTTCCTTCCAAGGTCCAGGCTGTGCCAGCTCACAAGGTGATGGCCAGCGGGCAACAAGCTCTGGATCAGCAACAACCAGGTGTGTTTGCATCACATGCATAGCCAGGAGCCAGAACAAACACATCAGCTGAACTTTTCCCACAACCCTCTTGCAGCAGCAAGCTCACAGGGATATATGCTGGCATAGCTGTTGTTTTGGAAGGAGCATCATGTTCTTCCATACTGGGGATGGACACTGGTGGGTCTGTGGGCCAAGACGTGTTCATTAAAGAGGAAAGGAAGAAAGTGCTGACATGCTTCATATTCCTCTTACATCTGTGTGAGCCTCAAAATGGTGGATGCTCAGCTTTCACTATAAAAGAGTTTATGACAACAAAGAATTGGCAAACAACAGCAGGTCCATGTCCTCAGCAGTCCCTTTACCCGATGGCATAAGGCTGAGGGACCCATCTCCTTCCTTTAACTGAATAAGAATTTCCCGAGGGAATTAATTGAGACATTCTCAAGAAGAGGTTTCTTACCAAACTGGGGACGGAAGCATAGGAAGAAGGAAGAATTACAGAATTTAAGCAGAGTGTCAATAGTGCTGGAGGACAGTGTGGTTCCTTGTAGAGAGCTGGCAGAGATTTGCACATTTCAGCTTTGAGCAGCATCTGACAATGACAAAGCAAAAATGACAAAAAAACCAAATTATCATCATGCCTGCAGTTGAGGTAGGCAACTAAAACTTTGCCTATTTCATGCTTAACTGCATTTTCATGAGCCTATTGGCTTGGCAAAACAGTCTGGAAATCTTACAAGAACAGACTTTGTTAAAATATTCCAGTCTGTCTGCTTCCAGCTCTGGATGGGAACAAACATGAAACGACGAAACTTGAGTGCAGCTTTCAGAACTTTTAAGAAGCTCTGGTTTATATTTCATTCTAGAAAGGAACAAAAGGCAGCGGACAGTCTCTGTTATTCATCCTCATGACATGACTAGGCCAGTCAAGAAGCAAAAGAAAGCATGTAACTCCTCCCCTCCGTCTTGCCCTCTGACTGCTTTGAGTAAATAAGATGAATGAACGAGGAAAAGGCACAACCCGCGTACAGGAGGATGTGAGATGCCAGCGGAGGTATAGATCTCACAAACACAGCCCTATCTGTAAAGCTGTTCTGCCAGTAAGTAAGCACCAACGCTCAACCTTGTGCATGAGCAATAAAACAGAGTTTAAGACCTGAAGAAGAACTTTACAGGGACACCAGAGTAATAAATACACCTTCAAGCTCATCTCAGTTAAGAAGAAAAGAAAAACAAAAGGAAGAGGGATGTTAGGCTTAAAATATCTATAGAAGTTCAGGAGAATCAAGATTAAAAACTTTTCATTTATGTTCAAAGTAGCAGCGTAACCTACCCGGGAGAAAAATAAATACATGTATACATAAGTAGTACTCCTGCTTAAGCTAAGAGTCCCCTGTACCTGATGTGTGGAACAGTTTCTACCTTGACACAGAAAACCTCCCCAAGGACATTTGCTCTGTCTGTAGGAAAAATGCAATCTTCCTCCTGACCAAATACATATCTACTTCTGAGAGCCACTAAACACTCAGACACCATCTGTGAGCTGTGCATTCATCTGTAACACACCAATTTAGCTGGCAGGCCACTGGGGAACAAGACTCAGAAGTTGCCAAGTTAAAATGGCAATCCAGTACCAGTCGGAACTCCACCAAGCAAACAGGTGAGGTTTGCAGTGAACGCTGTAGCAGAGAGCGATGAAGCTTCAAAATAAGAAACAGCCTTGTGGTATGAAATAAAAAAAAAAAAAAGAGAGAGAGGGGAAAAAAGGCAAATAAATTAGGCACAGCTTTGATCTTTTCCATTCTGGACTTAATTAGCTGCAGCATCACACTAGGAGCATGGGTCGGTACAGCTGGAGTCAAACAGCCACCTTCATCAAGAACCCAGACTCACAGCTGATATGGACAGAGCAAGCAGGAGACACACCGCTCATCACGGTCCTACATTTCAGAAAGACCCTTTTCTCTCTGGCTGCACCACAGTGAAACTTCATCTTACACAAATACAGAACGGTCACGAGGCAAAGCCCCTTGGCTTCTTCTGTTGGAGCTGTTTTTTGCAGCAACAGGCTGAAACAGAAATTGAATTCCTGCGTGCTTGCCTTGTTTCCCTTGCCACAGTTAAATTGTACGTGTGTAAAGGTGCTGGAGCTGGGATGCTGATTGTTAACCTGAATGCACTGTTCGCTTCACGTGCAGATTTACAATACTCATGCACCATAGGAGTAGGTGGGTATAAAGATGGGAGAAAAAACCTGAATCTATCGCTGTAAGCTTGTACATAAAAACGCTTCTAAAACACTATTAGTGTTATTGCAGTCAGATCTCTAGAAGCTTCTGTACTGATCAGACAAAAATCACCTTTCCTTTTTCATAGCAAATTCTACAAGGAAGAACTAAGCAGGTAAAACAGATGGAGTCTAGGGGGGTGATGGGACATACATTTAGAGCAGTTTTGACTTCAGGAATTAATTTTCTACTTGATATCAATTCCCTTTTTTTAGTTTATATTTTTTGTGCACCAATGTGTCCATGCAGAGAAGAGTTTGACACAAGAACAGCAGTCCATGAAGAGAATGAAGTATGATGTGACCCAGGTAACACCAATTACAATACAGTTAAAAATAAATCCTTGTGGATTTAAACAGTGCCCGAGAACGCAATCCATGAAACTACAGTGAAAATGTAATATATTAAAGAAGAAATCTTACAAACAGAAAATTTTCTGAAATATTTAGAGTATTTACAAGGCGTACTTTGTCTAAATGTAGCTATAACAAACCATTCTGGAAGAACTCTTCAAGATTTTGATGAAAGAGAACAATCTCAGGTTTGAGCAGATGACTGATGTTATAACATTGCATTTAAAAAAAATATTGCGTTAATACAACATGTTTTCTGAAAGAAACAAATCTATTTTAGGCCAGCTTAATTAAATCTTTAAGAGCCTTAGAAAAGAAGGGAAGGGAGTTATGTGCATATGCAGAATACTCTAGGATACTATTATATTTAAAACATCATAAAGCAGTTATCAAGATGAGAAAACTTAGATACTGTACAGATATCTTAAATTCAATTACCTTATGAAAAAACACAGCTATAGGAAATGTTAAACTGAAATCTTTTTAAAAGATCTTTATAAACACCACTGAAATTATGGTGGAAATTATCCATACAATTTAGTCAAACAAAATGCATCACATAATAACAGTATTAACTTTTTCTTTTCAGTTTAATGCCATGTTATTATATTTAGCTGCCTGTTTTAGAAAGTAATCTGTGTTGATGGCTCTGGAGAAAACCAAGCATTAAAGAACTAATTTAATTCCTTCTGAGCTATGTTCAATTCAAAAATATTTCTCTCAGAATGTCCCAGTACTGCAGAATCTGACTAGAAATCCACCTTGAACTATGTGCACTTTGACTAACTCTCTCCCCAAGGCAAAATGATCCTGCATGCAGCAGGGTTTTATCCCGGTCTTCTAAAGGACTTACACAGAATGTACCTGATATAACTGGACCAGAATGTCAACCATGATAGAAATTATGATCAAGACATGGAGGATACATAATGAGAACCTTATCTATTTTACAGTGGACTGCTATTGGTAGGGGAGTACCTTTAGGGGGTTGTTTACAGAAATCAGGTCTTCCGCCTTTAAAAAAAGAGAAAGAAAGAGAAAGAGAGAAGGAGAGGAGAGAAAGAAAGAAAGAGAGAAAGAGAGAAGGAAAGAAGGAGAGAAAGAAAGAAAGAAAGAACGAAAGAAAGAAAGAAAACGAAAGAAAGAACAAAAGAACGAATGTAAGAACGAAAGAATGAAAGAAAGAAAGAAAGAGAAAGAAAGAAAGAAAGAAAGAAAGAAAGAAAGAAAGAAAGAAAGGAAGAAAGAAAGAAAGGAAGGAAAAAAGAAAAGAGAAAGAAGAAAAGAAAGAAAGAAAACCGTGTAATTTCTTGTGCAGTGCTCTCCTTCCTGCTTGTTATACTACATGACATAATGGATACTAGCTGTGTTTAAGGTGTTCAAGTAGTGTTATAACAGGCTGCCTTTGGGAAGAAATTCCACGAATTTTCTTTCAGTGTGAAGACATGGCTTTATTACTCTGGTTCCATAGTATAAAACAGAAATTTAAAAATTGCCACAGCTTGTTTCTCGCGAAACAATGTGTGATTGCTAGCTGCACTGGGAGTTTGAAGGATATCCCCTTATCACAAACAATCTCCAGATAACATACTTTCCTCTATTGCCCATAGCTGCATGTAAGACACGGCAAGACAAATGCAGGCTTCCTTTTCTGTTGGTGTCATCTATTGATCCAGGGAAATGCTCTTCATCTGAAATTTCCTTCCCAAAGGGGACATTTGCTATGAGAAGCAAACTTTTCTACCTGATGCTAAGAAATCCTGAATCTTGCTGCTAATTACTGCACAGCATCATGGCAACACATAGCTCTAACAGTGTGAAAAAATAAGCTCAAATGAGACAGGGGCCATCCCTTTCCTGGTAGAAATGTTGATTTGCAATACTGAGTGTAACATAATAAACTCATTATGTGCTTTCTGTGTGCTCTAGATAAAAATGTTCTCTGGGTCTATGTTTTTCTTTGGGGGCATTTCCTCTCAGACACATTCAAAACTGCTGTCCCAGGTGTGACTAAATGGCTCCAGTATGAGCCAAAACACAGAACAGCGTCACCGTGAGAAACACCAGTATCAGAGAATAATGAGAAGCAGAGGGGTAGGTAAAAGATGTTGAGGCACAAAAAGGAGACTATGTCTACAATCAAGTCCCTGCAAGAAACACATTTATTTGTGCATTTACAAAATAGGAGAGATAACAGTGTGCTCGCCTAAGACATCAGCACCCTCAGAGAAAGTTTTATCGACTGAGAGCAGAAAGTGAGGATGTAGTAAAGACACATTCCTTTAAAAATAAAAATTGACTTATAAAATACATAGCTAATCAACATCCATATTAGTATTTGTAGTTTCAAAGAACTTTTTGTATGGCTTCTAAGTAATTGAAATTTCATCAGACTGAAAAGGAACAGAGAAGCATTTATTAAAAAAAAAACCACTAAATAAATCAAATATTTCAGTGGTTGGCAGGTAGAATATTTTGGACTTTGCACCCCTAACCAAAAGAAAGGTTTGCTCAAGAGTAAAGAAGGGGCACATACTTTTTAAAGATGGCAATAAACTTCTTCCTTCAGTTCAGATATAAAGTTGTACTTCTTATCCACCACATGCAAAATTTCTAAAAAGTGACTGTCTAAAAGAGACTCAGTTGTGAGGCTTCACCCATACAATAAGGATTTCTAGGAACAGGGGAACTGACTTTCTAGTAGGTCACACGTCAGTGTTTCTCTCTGTGGGGGCAATAACTGAGGCCCTTCCCCTCTACTCTTATCCCTCTTGCTAAAACTGGCCAGCGGGTACAGAAGTTACTCGAGGCAAAGTGACAGGCAGCCTTACTGCATATACCTTGCTTTCCTACAAAACCTGGCTAAGAAATAAACCCCAGTGTTCAGGAGCCGTTAGACCAAAGCAGAAGAATAATGCATTTGAGCAGAACAAAAGCCTTGTTATTTTGCTGTCTCTGATAAACCATAGTTGGCAGGTATTGAACTTACCATGCAAACAACCTCTCTGTTTGTTTGGAGATTTTTTCCATGTGTACATTTGTCTGCAAGTGTATTTGTAAATAATACAAATACAGTTTGTTGAAATTTTTGTTTTGAAGCTCGCCGAAAATATTTTGTAACTGTCATTTTATAAAGATATGATTCTGCTTTTTCTTGGAACCTTTAGATTTTTCATCAAAGAACTCCAAATACCTGAAAGACACAACTGCAGTTTTTCAGTGTGCCCTGTTTACCCAGACAATAAAGGTAAGAAACACTTAAATAACCTCCAACAGGCGCCAAAAAGGTGATTTTGAACTTAAGCTTTGGGGTTCCCTTATTCTGCTGAGAGGCTGGATTGTTGGGGGGATGCAGTCAGTTTGCCAATCAGCCTTAACACTGATTAATTTTCTACCCCTCTATCTATGATAAAGATGTCCACACAATCCTAGAAGATGAAATCCCATTACCTTAGACCCCTAAGATTTCAGCTACTGGTCTGAATTCAGACAAGATTTCACTGGCTTGCAGTAGACTGTGTTCCTTGGACTTGATGCAAGTGATAACTCAGCCAAATACAAGCACCTACAAAACAGTTGTATCTTCCCCACCTCTGGCCTTTGCCAAAACTCGATGTGATGGACTAACAGCACTGCTGGGGCTGATGTTCCTTCCCTTTTCAACAGCTCCTGGTGTAGCAGGATCTTTATTGGTCCTTCCTTCCTATCTAGAGCTTTTCTTTAATTGCAAAGCCTAGTAATCAGATACGTTTAAACAGTACTCATTCTGTTTAGCTAAGTAGCCAGCTCATCTTCCCATGAGTTCCCATAAGTTTGGTAGCAGCACATGGATTCAAAAGCCTCAAGAAGTCAGGCAGGGCAGTCAGGGTGAGGTTTCCAAAGATACCGAAGGAATTCAGCTGCTGACATGCAACTAGAAAGAGCGCTGTGGTTACAGGACACAGACTACTTTGTAAACCCCTGTGTCGGTTCAGACAGTAATGATCTCTCAGGCTCTCAGGATTTCATACCCTCTTTTTCTTGCTTAACATGTAGCTTTAATAATCTTTATTTCCTTAAGGATCAACCTAAAACTTATTTGATCCACAATGCATCAGAATTTACACTTACTTTAAAACTTTAGTTTTCGTATGTCCTAGTTTCTTCTTGGTGATATTTTAGTTGTGTAACCTTAAAATTGTGTTAGCACACTGTGTTGTTTTTTATTTCACTTCTGGTTTAACCTGAAGGCAAATTGGTTCACAGGTCATATTTGATGTTATTCTTTCAGCTTAAAGACTTCAAATCATTAAAAAAAAAAAGAAAGAGAGAAGGTTTTGGTGGTTTAGTTGTTTGGGGGTTGGTTTTTTGGTGCTTTTTTTTTTTTTTTTTTTTTTTTGTCTGCTTATTAAATAGGTTTTGCTTGCTGGGCTCAAGGTTTGAAGGTAAAATTTACAAAGGCAATGCCTTTTGTCAGTGAACCTTCTGCTACATTTTCAGAGGCACTCAGCAAATTCCAGCAGCAGGTTTCTAGACACAAAAGACAAATACAACCACTCTGTGATTTAGAGTGGCTTTCTGTTTGTGGGTCATGAGACTCACTGCTGAGCACGTCAGAAGTTGGCTGTGGCATTTAATGAAGGTCGTCAGCAACTTCGTAGTTCCCATAGCAAAAGAGAGTGTGCTTTAGCTTTGGTTTTGGGATGTGGGTTGGTCTTCCCCCTCCCCCCCCCCCCCCCCCGACCCCTTCTTTTGGGGTTTTGATTGGAATCTGGGGCTGGAGTTAGTGGATAAATTCAGTTACTGCAAGAGAATCAAATTAAAAGTGTAGAGCAAGCTGGTGCTTTGAAAAATGTTGAATTGCACAGGTTTCTTTTTTTCAGAGACAGCATTTAACATTCAAAATAAGTATTACATTTCCCTTCAATTTGAAAGTTAAAAGTCATTCATGAATTAGGAACAATAATCATACTATATTATACCCTGCCTCATGTATGTCTCGGGAGGGCTGTGACTTGTCGTAGCATGAAGGAACCTAGAGAAATGATTGCTTGCTGCTTCAAACAGAAGATGCATAGCTAAGATGCTCATTAATGAGGCAAAGGAAAATTAATTGACATGTCTAATAGTTCTTTTAATATAGCCTCTAAGCCTTGATGTGTCAATTGTCAAATTACCCCTGATGTTCTTTCTTTCTCTTGGTGATCTTGTGTCGCATTGCTAAGGGAGAGAAATAACATTATTTTCCTTGGCCTCTCTCAGCATACTTTCTGGGCAAGGGTGTTAGACCTCCAGAAAAATGAGATGCATTAGTCCAGTTGCCTTAGCCTATCCAGATCAGGTCTAACCTCCTGAAATGCAATATTCCAGCTTTGTGGTGGCTCTGCATTAATGAAGCATCTTTCCTGAGGCATATGGTAGTAAAAAACCAAGCTTTAAAAAGCGTAAATGTGTCAGCCTTTCTGCATGTCCTCTCCACTCTTGAGCTCTCCTTTGACCCAGGTCAGTTTCTTTCAGCAAACCAGGATCTTCTCTACCTCTCATTTGTCACCAACAGTCTCTCCTTTGAAAAAGACTGCCTCTTCCACCCTGCAATAATCCAGGCTGGAAAAAAGTTGGTTCCAATCATTTGCCTGTTAGTCAACTTTGCCTGACAGTAAATCCTTTGATCAAGATGGTTACACTGTGTATATAGGCCCATCTACATTTATTTGATGGATCTTTGTCATTCCCTCTGCTATTTCATGAGTTGGTATTTCTGTCCTACATGAAGTTAGGAAGAAATGGAAAAACAGAGAAGGCAGGTGGGACATATATTGCATCTGCAATTTGTCGTCTGGCACACAAGTCCACAGGATTCCCAACACTGAACACTGTTTGAGAGCTTCACATTGGCAGACTTTTTAAGCCGTAATCCCAGAAACTGAAAAAATCCTGATTACAATGTGATTTGTTCAGGGTTGGTTTTTCATATGTAAATTAAGTGGTATGATTTGGAAATCAGCCTCCTAACAGATCATAGGAGCAAATCTCCTAATGGAAAGCCATACTGGAGAATACACCTCTTTGTGTAGAATGAAAAACACTGCATAACAGTATGTCAGATCTCTGTGATTCTGTAAAATAAAAAATAATAAGAAGAAAAAAATCAATAAGATATTTTTCATGTTGTATTCGATAATCTCAGCTATTCTGCTTAGGGTATTCATACCTATGGGCTTTTCCATAAGAAACAGATCTGCATGTGCTGCAGAGCACAAACACGCTCAAGAAAGTACTGCAGAAGTCCCATCCATAGAGTTGCATGTGTGCCGTAAGGCCAAGTCATCTAGAAAGCACCAGATTTCTTGCACATTTGAAGGCTATTAGTCTACACACAATAGATCTAACATGTCTCAGGCACAGAGTCCCTTCTCACGTGCTGTAGAGCAAGTCTGTACAGTCCAGTGGATGCATCTGGAATTACCACATGGGCTGTCAAAGGTCCAGACATCTTGAACAAATGTTGAAAGTCTTCAGCTTCCACCCAGCACCAAAAGGGAGAATCTGGGAAAAGCCAGGTTCTATGAAGTTGGGTGAGAAATGAACATAAAACTGGGTAACATTTTCCTGAAGGTATTTCCATTATGTGATAATTTTTGAATAGTCCAACCAATCAGTAGTAAAAATTCAGGGAATATCATAGCTTTCATTGGCCTGAACTCTATTGATTTTGACAAAAATTTAAACAAGAGAGCAGGGAAAATATAAAAGAATAGGCAGAGCAGGAGTTTGCAAGCAAAAATGAAGGCATGCAAAAACCACGCATGTGAAGCAGAATGAACGTGAAGGTCTGCATCTGTAATGTTTTTCCATGATACATATTGCAATAAGAATACAACAAGGATGCTGAGACACAGACAGCAAGAATATTCTCTGAGTTAAAGCAAGCCAGTAGCAGGCTGGAGAACTGTCCTTATTGTCCACTTGGTCTTCTTTCATGCTTAATCTAACTCTTTGTTGCTGAGATATGGGAGTTACACAAGGTAATTACCGATGCAGGCAAAAAAACCCCGAGTTACTTATTTCATGCTGCATGGGGCCTCATTTTAACTAATATATAAATATATTTTAGAAGTTTTTAATTGTAGAATAAAGATGGATGAGACGTAGCTTTCCCTACAAGTGAAGATTTTCAAAAGTCAATTCTGATCCCAAATTGGGATGAAAATAATGAAAACTTGTTCATGTACTGATATTTTGTTTAATGAAAGGACCTGTTTCAATCACTAAAAGTGCTTTGAAACTATTTTGACCTTTTCAATTAAAAATGAACCCTTCTGTACAACATGTGAAACAAAAGTCATTTCAAAACAAATGTTCTTTTCAAAACTGGAATATTTCATGTGTCTCCAAACTTCTTTCCAACTGTCCTTTCCTGAACTGGAAGAAGAGTTAACACCAGCTCTTTCCCACAATTTCAGTTTTGGAAAGTCTTTGTTTTGCAGTGAAAAGTGCTTTGTCAAAAAACCCTCAACCATGGCAGCAATACCACACATCCTCGGTTCTGGTGAGGTCATATGCTTCCTTCATTTCAGTGGGTAGCTTGAGACAGACTGTAAAATACTGGTGTGTCTCCCATTCTGGCACCACTCTGGAAGTGCTGTGGCAGACGGTACAGGGCACTGACAGTGCAGCCACAGTGAGGAGGAGGAGTGCAAATTGGAAATGTGTCTTCCATGGTGCAATCCAAGCAATTCAGGGACCGTCCTTATGCTGAGGGATTGTGTTCTGAGTTGGCCAGAGGGCTGCTGGAGGCTGCGTGGGAGGACTGGGGAATGCTTGGCAAGTCCCTGAGAAAGACAGAGAAGGGGAGAGCTCCGCACTGAGCAAGTCACCCCTGGGATGCCACTGAAAGGCAAAACCAAGTTTTTGCCACACAAATCCACCAGCTAAAAGGTGATTGTGGACCTGTTTAACCAGTTAATATTACAGTGCTGAAAACCCCGGACAGTTGTCTGCACTGGACTTTAAAAATGTTTTTCCCACATATCTTTTTTTCCTCCTTAGTAAGGAATAAGCTGGGACTTAGTTGTAGACAAGCGCTTGGTGCAGAGGCTTGAACAATAAACTGGTTAGATTTATTATGAGCAGAGTTGGATGACACAACTTTGGAAACATATGCAGCCAGCCTATGAGACTAGGCTTGGTTACAAAAGCCTCCACCACCAGTGTGTTTAAATTTTGAATGCCAAAGATGAGGAATGTTTCCTGTGAGCTACAGATACTTGGGCTCTCCTACAGTAAATATGAACAAGTCAGCACACAATCACCGATGCATTGCTTTTCACACTTTCTTTCTGTAAACAGCACACACTTCCTCTTGTAAAAAAATGCAACTGAACTTCAGTTTTTCAGCTGACACAACTGCCCTGCTGAAGCCACCAGACTTGCAAGCTAAATCACACTGGTGAAGTTTCTGATCTGTTTTCATTTTGCTTATTCTCTTCATATATACTTGATTATTTCTTTTTTATTCTACCACTATATCTGAATATTCTAAAATTAATAGTAAGCTATCTTTCTGGTGGTGTGCAACCACTAAAGCAATACGTTGCTTTGATTTATCAGAATTATCAGAGCTCAATTCTGATAAGTTAGTAGTAGGACAACCAACAAAAGGGCTCTTCCAAGTACAAACCTATTCATTTTCCACTTTACTTGTGTGCAAGCTTATCCCTGAATAGAAGTCATCTCTACTAGGTGAAAACACACTCTCTGTAGTAGTCTTTGCTTGGAGATTTCTAATGAACACAAGGGGTGAAGGCATGCTCTGAGTCCAAGACTCTTACACTATCCAGACCAGCAGACTCAGACCCAGCAGGAAAGAAGGCAACACTCAGTAAACCTGGTTCATGTGGAGGCTGCAACTTTATTAAATGTAAACCACATTATGGGCTTATTTAAATTAATGGGCACAGTGGGTGCTCAACACCTCTGAAAGAGTCTGCAATAGGGCTAGCCATAAAATTTTCCATTGAGGCTGTTGTGTGAAGGGGAATTGAGACTTCTGACTAGCAGCGCTTGCCAGAAAACTGCCAGGGATAAAAACTGTGGGAATTTTTTTCTTGATAAAATGTTCAGGTTTTGGTGCTGAAAAAATAAAACTGGGTTTTTTCAGCAGTCCCTCTCCTCAGAATCAGCAATCAGCTCTTCATGTGCACAGCCCACGTGCTGTGTGAGGCACTCTTGCCCGATCACCTCCCTTGGATATACCAGAGTCAAACATCCAGCATGTGATGCAAAGGCTGAGAGACCGCGCTGCACTGGGGACGTGCACGCAGTCCACCTGGGAAGCCTTGGCTTTAGAGGAAAATAGGGAGATAAGACCTGAGTGCTGTCCCCTCCACCCTCACCCCACACACCCACGTTTCTGTCAAAGAAACCAAGAAGGACAAGCAGCATAGGAGACCACCCCATGACCTACCTCTGTCAAGAGGACCAGAAGACAGGGACCACAGAGGGTGCCATGGGTCCTGCCTGTGCCACGGCGGGCAGGCAGCCAAGTGACAGCTGTTCTCAACAGAGGCACTTAATTCTTCTGGACTGGTTGTTTCAACTCTGTTCAAAAGCTGTTGTTTTCTGGAAGGGGACGACGACAATGGAATCCTTTCCTTAAATTTCATCAACGTATCGGGGCCATTGAGAACAGTTAAGGGAAAGTAGTGAGTGGTGTCTGAACAGCAACTCATCATTAGCATGAACAGTGAAAATCTCTACAAAATACTCAGTTGGAAACCAAAGGAGACTTTTTCCAGTTAAAAGACAGGAACACTGTATTGTAATTAGGTCTTGCAAGAAATAGAAATATCTTAACTGAGTGAATGGCAATTACTTGCAGTATTGTCATATTTAAAATGTCAGTGTTCAATGACTGCTTTCAGCTCACAATAATACATTTTAGACTTTTAAACATCAAAACCAATAAAGCTACATGGAGACAATGTCATTGAAATAAAAATTATCCCAAATATAGACCAGAAACATAATTTTAAATATAACAGAAATACTGTTGAAGTAATTTTAATAGCAAATAAATAAATAAGGGAAATCACACAACTGCGGTAATTAAGAAATTAAAATAAAGAATTACATAAATTGGTATATTGAACTGTACCAAATGCAAATGCATTTTTGCACAAATACTTGCAAACACAAATACTATGTTTATACTTTCACATTCTGTATAATCCCCAATCTTGTGAGTGTAAAAGAAAAAACATATTGAAGATGGCCTGCAATTACTTAAAAACAGTCTTTTGACTTGAAGTATTTTGTATTCCTATTTCCAGTCATTTATACTGACAAGATAATGATTCACAGAATCACTGATAAACAGCAACCGTGTCCTTTTTATTTGCTTCCTAACACTCCTGGAAAGCTTTATAGTAAACAATTTAGAAGATAATGAAAGGTAAAACTTCCATTTGAAAAGGTTTGATTCAACAAAATTATTGGGACAATCACTTAGGTTAAGTGTTTAGCCCAGAGGGCAGTATAAAATTTCATCAAAATTCAAACCATGCATAAATGATCTCAAACTGCAGTGTCTATTTATACCACACAACATGTTAGTCACATTTTTCACTGCAGATTGAAAGTAATGATGAAGTAACAGATAAGGATGTGTCATGGTTTAACCCCAGCTAGCAACTCAGCCCTACACAGCCACTTGCTCACTCTCCCCTGGTGGGATGGGGGAGAGAAGTGGAAGAGTAAAAATGAGAAAATTTGTGAGTTCAGATAAGGACAGTTTAATAGTCAAAGCAAAAGCTGTGCACACAAAGCAAAACAAGGAATTCATTCACCACTGCCCATCAGCAGGTGAGTGTTCAGCCATCCTCGGGGAAGCTGGGCTCCATCACGTGTAACGGCTACTTGGGAAGGCAAATGCCATCACTCTGAATGTCTCCCGCCCACTCCCTTCTTCTACCTCCTACCTTATATGCTGACCATGATGTCATATGGTCTGGGTCATGCCTGTCCTGGTTTCAGCTGGGATAGAGTTAATTTTCTTCTTAGTAGCTAGCACAGTGCTGAAGTTCGGATTTGGTGTGAGAACAATACTGATAGCACACTGATGGGTTTGGTTGTTCCTGTGTAACTTTTATACTAAGTCAAGGACCTTTCAGTTCCTTGGGCCCTGCCAATGAGAGGGCTGGATGGGCACGAGAAATTGGGAGGAGACACAGCCAGGACAGCTGACCCGAACTGACCAAAGTGATATTCCATACCATATGACATCATGCTGAGTGTATAAACTGGAGGAAGAAGAAGGAAGGTGGGGACATCCGGCATTATGGCATTTGTCTTCCCGAGTAGCCATCACGCGTGATGGAGCCCGGCTGCCCTGGGGATGGCTGAACACCTGCCCGCCCATGGGAAGCGGTGGATGAATTCCTTGCTTTTCTTTGCTTGTGTGCATGGCTTTTGCTTTACCTATTAAATTGTTCTTATCTCAACCCTTGAGTTTTACATCCCTTTCTGATTCTCCTCCCCATCCTATGGGTGAGGGGGGAGTGAGCAAGGGGCTGTGTAGTGCTTGGTTGTTGGCCGGGGTTAAACCACAACATTCCCTCTGGTCATCTGGGGTCAGCTGTCCAAGCTGTGTCCCCTCCCGACTTCTTGTGCCCCCCCAGCCTGCTTGTCGGTGGGGTGGGGTGAGGAGCAGAAAAGGCCTTAGCTCCACATAAGCACTGCTCAGTAATGACTAAAACATCCCTGTCTTACCAACACCATTTTCAGCACAAATCCAAAACACAGACCCATACTAGCTACTGCGAAGAAAATTAACTCTATCCCATTCAAAACCAGCACAGGATGAAAGACTGAATATGTGCTATGCTACCCACGTATAATCCAGTTAGTAGCAAACACAGATTAGAAAGTACCCTTCAACAGCATGTGTTTTTCAACTGCCTGAGAAAATCTAAACCACTAATGAGTAAAAGGGGACAGCGATGAAACCAGAAATATTTCACGTGCATGAATTAGCCTGGTAAAAAAGAAAGAGTTGATAAATCATCAGGTCAAGGATTGAAAGACAATGAGAAATGCAGTTACAGATCAAAAGAATATTACGATTTGCTAACTTTTAAGTTTGGTGTTTCTTTAAAAAAAACCCAAAAAACAAAAAACAACATTGCTAGCTTTTTTTAATCCAGAGATCAAAGTACTGTGAGTGCAAAAAGCATCATTTTTCTAAGCCAAAATTTTCACATTTTGGTGAATGCCATATGCAGAAAACTCCAATGCAGAATCTCCATTTTAAAGTGTAGAACACTGTCTTCAACCTCTAGGAAGAAATAATCACAGTGGAAAAAAGTTTACACTCCTTCTTTTTCCAGTTGAAAATTTTGCTTTGGTTATTTTGGAAAGGACCGTTGAAGTATGAATTAAGAAAGATCTATGTTTTTTCATTTTAAACCTAAACAATGACAAAATCTTTAGCTGATGACAGCCGCTTAAACAAAATAATAACTATGGTACGTAGTGTTATTTATAAGCTGATTATGGATCACTCCACTGAGTGTATCAGCTATTCTCACACACCTGCTACAGTTTTTGCCTAAAATTTTTTAGAATCAGCTTCTTGCAGTGACACTAACCTTCAGCTGAAGTCCTGTTGTTGCTAAATGGTAAATGCAAATTATTAATTGCTATTCCTTGTTTTACTGTTCTAGAAGCATCCAAGGTGCTGGATGAGCTAATAACATTGCCAATTGATGCTTCAGAGAGATTAGAATGTAGCATTGAAACTGCACAGTGTAGAATTAAACACAAATGTAAGTTGAAAGCCATGTATGAGGCTCTGCCTTCATTCAACATCACATTAGTCTCAGCACTCTCAGGTTATCATCACTCTAAGCAGAGCTAGATGTTAATGATTTGTAGCTGCCTTTTTGGTGAGGACAGGATTAGAGGAAATACTTCATAGACATCATGAGGAGTTATTTCTGAGTAAAAGTCATAGGTTAAAGCTGCACATGGAAGCAGTGGTAAGGGGAGATGACAGCTGATATCTTTGGGTGTAGAGTAACATCACCAGAAGAGACACTACTGAGAAGTAGGGGAAGGCTAAGCAGTAGAAGACCTTACAAATGACTGGGAAAGATTATAGTATGACAGATGCCTCCAATATTAGCTAATTTAAATGTCATTAGATGCATATTTCACATGTAGACAGTCTACAGTGTGATGGGAAGTGTTACAGGAGGTCAGCACGAAAGTTTACGCTTCAGTCAAAGTAAATTGTCATCACTCCACTGGAAATGGCACTTTAACAACTTACCTCAGCTAAGGATCTGCCCCTTTGTATTACTGCAACATTTGCTGCCTTTAGCAAAATACTCAAAACAGATCCTAAAGCTGGTGGAACTTAAACAAGTTTCTGCTGACTCATTGCCCCCAAAGAGAAAACAAATGTTCAAGCATTATACAGCATTTTTAGCTTATGTTATTGTTCTAAGCTTCCCATTTTTTTCAAAAAGAGTGGGATTAAATAAAATGTTTTTTCCAATTAACATTTTTACATCTTTATTTTTAGTGTAATGCTGCCATTCTTCCAATGAAGTCTAGGAAAATGGCAGAATGAAGCCTAGAGTATGTTATTTTGAGCTGATTTCCCTGTAACATTTGTAAACAGTTTGATGCACAATGTCACTAGTAGCACTATTCTCTCTTGTCTTCCCCCATTTAATGAAAATCTGTGGAATAAATGCTACAAGGCAGTACTGCTGGCATGACAAATTCCAAGCCAATAAGTCTTGCAGTTGCCAAGATGTAAGCTCTGAAACTTGGCATTTGGCATTCAGAACTAGATAACCTTACTATAGTAACTACATTCACTGTATCTACAAGAGGGATGAATAAATCAACAATAATTGAACTACTAAAAGTGTCTAATTTCCAGCATAGTGCTTCAAGCAACAACTGAAATTAAAAAACTGTTAAAACACAGCTACATACCCATACAATCTTGTCATGAATGCACTGAAGCAAAGGTTAACAAAAAAGAATGAATATGCATTCTTTGCTAGAAGTAGCATTCCTTGATCTACAGTAGTGATGAACTGTATAAATGTCAGGTCCCATCTAAGTCCCACAGAGCTTGGCGTTTCCAGTAGCAAGAATTTTTTATTGTTCCTGTAACATTACTCAAAGTAGGGAAAAGGCTACTCCGGGTGCATGTGGAATGCAGTCCCTGTTCTGAAGCCTGGCAGTGTTTCTGAAGTTAGCAATGATCATAAACCCTTGAAATATGGCTGGTATCTCCAGGGCCTGATCCTAAGCCCAGTGAAGGCAAATGGGAAGATTCCACATGGCTGCAGTTTTGTGCGGGCGAGGTTTAAAATATTACTTGTCTTGTCACTTGATTCCATAATTGAGAATTTCTTACATTGTCCAGTTCAGATTTCACTGAATTTCCCATCCACCCATCTTTTCTCCCCCTGTTAATTTTTATTAGAAAAGTACAGGTCTGGAAATCTTTAGGAAAATAACTAGCACAGTAGGTTAAATGGACTCAGTGTTTTAGAGAAACAGGATATTCTAATAAACAGAGCTTTTAATGTAATACATTTCCACACTAATACACAGGAGAGACCCTACCATTGGGATACCAGCCTGCTGTACACCGCTTTGAAAACTCTCTCCCAGAATTAATTCAGACTGATTATTAGCATAGCATGGATGCATTCACCTGGGGAACTAACTAAAAATAATAGTCAATTTACCAATGAGCCAGAGTAGGCTTTTTAATCTCCCATGACTCCACAGATCAGTAGCAGTACACTACAGAGTCACATCTCTCTGACTGCAGCACAGCTGGCATTAAGCTTTTGGGTATAGGCAATCAAAAGGAATTGCTAGAAGCCACTGATATGCTGGATGGAGCTATTCATTGGGCCACCATTTGGACAATCCTGCTAGGAGCTTAATGTCTGGGCTGCTCATTTATTAGGGACTGATTAAAAATACCAAGGAAGCATATGTCCATCTAAAGCCACTAAAAGATCATTTGGCTTCCAGGACTAGAGACCAACCTTTTGGGGACCTCAAATGTGGAAATTCCATATTTATTCAGTGTTGCCTTGAGGAAAAAAATATAGGCATTGTGGTTTTTAAAACTTTATCATATTTTTCCTGAAGCTGAGGAATAAGAGAGACACTACCATAGTGGAGATGCTGGTTCTTATAGCTGTCTCCAGGAAAACTGGCGACTCTCTTTGTGTCCTTACATTTATAACACATGTACAACAGGGAAGTATTTCTCCAGATGCACTGTGCAGGACAGTGAAATGCGTGATGAACTGCACTGAATATGCATCTTTCTCCCCCTGATATTTTGTAGGTCAAACTCTGTATCTGATGTACGTATGTTAAAGCCAGAGCAGGAAATACAAATACTCAGAGAGAGAATCTTTTCTTTCCTCAAAATTCCTGCCATGTCTAAGGCTAAATTAAATACTTGTGGCATGAAGATACATCCAAGTGTCTTTTAGAAGATGAGGATCATGATACAATGTTTTGAAATGGAAATTATTCCAACTTTGAAATACTATAACTTACCAAGCAACCAAAGATGCTAGAAGGCCCCTGTACTACATTTAACTGAAATGCAAGGCAAATACAAACAGGCAGTCATCCTGCATAAAATGATACACATGATGGTTAAGAGTGGCATTGTTTCCTCTATATAAAGAAAGCTTCAAAGGGAAAAGTAATTTTTGGATTAATGGGTAAAAAAATGCAGAACAAATTACATCAGTAGTTAGTTAAAAGCTCTGTAAAATAAGTTGCCCTCTGTTTCTGAGTAATGGGACTGATGAAGGAATGGGATCCTTTTTTCCATCCCCAGCTCTCTTCCCCTGCAATTGTTTACACTGAAAGATTAACAGTCAAAGAGAGCATCTCTGCACTTAGTGAGAAAGATGCAGTGTTCAGTACAGCTGCAAGAAAGAACAGCTGAACCAAGAGTTTCATCACTGTGAATCCCATAAAACAAGCTGCCTGGCATGTTTTCAGTCATTATCTCTCAGCAGAGACAAAAACGGGGGTAGATCTAGGTACGGGCCAGAAAAACTTATGAGGACGGAGTACACCAGAGAGCTACCTAGTCTGTTTAAAACTAAGCTCAAGGCTCAAGACAGTGATTCACACCTTCATAACAATCAAGCACAACAACTGCAAATTCCCTGTTTGCTGGGCTTCCTCTTAAATCAAAAGGCAGACAGGCTGCATTTTATTCAGAATTCTGTAACCCAACTCCCAAACCTGGCAGGTTGGGTTGGATTTCTGGACCCAAGGCCAGGCAAAGGGCAAATCCTCTCTGTCCTTTCCTATTCACCTTTCTCATCTCTGCCCTGCCCTGATTTGATATTGCCAGAGGGGGAGATACTGTATTCTGCCTAAAGCAAGGACAAAATACATGGGGTGAAATATTGTTCTGGCTAGGTGATTAAGGAGAAGGATTTTGATGATCATCCACACTTTTATCATCACCTCTGAGATGACTTTTATCATAACCCCTGTTACCAAGGCCCATATCTGCCCAAACTTTTCTGCTCCTGCTCTTTCCAGCTTAACCATCACAGCTTCTTTTTCCCACCCCTTGCGGTGTCTCAGCCTGTACTGCAAACCTGTAAGGGCAGAGACCCTCCTAACTTATCGGCTGTTTTGTCACACATCACTGTATATTTAATAATAATTATGCCTCTGCAGAGGTATTTTATTCTGATAGATTCAGAACTATCCCACCAGGGTCTTCAGCTACTTATTCATTTTGCTACAGGCTACAACAGAAAGAGTTAGAGAATTTACTGAAATAACAAAGTCATTTTACATACATATGGTCTATGCTTCTGTGCCACAGCAGTGACAGATAAAAAGCAGCAATCTATCATATTTTTCTCTCCACACTGTACTCAATAGGATCCAAAGTGTGGTACCCATTTTGCTACTAATGCACATGTATAACTCCCACTTATTTACTGTAGTGCCCTGAAGATGTGACAGTTAGCTATGTAATGCACTTATTATTTTTATTCATTCTATTCATTAGAGATGACCGTGTATGGCACACTTATAGCTTTGCTTTTCTCCACTAGTCATCAGTAATGTCATCTTTTCTAGCTCATGAAAACAAAATGTGTATTAAATGACAAACAACAAACACATCTCTCTCTCCCCGATGTTTCACAGCCAGCTTGCCAACTCTTCTACCTTCCTATGAGTCTGAATAAACCAAAGAGCAATTCAAATATGTCCAAAAGTGCTTTTGTGCTGAGCAGGAATCAAGGCTGAATAGTGTAAAATGCCTGTGAAGGAGGAATGCTGGCAGTACTCTCTCAGGGCACTTAGACTGCCCTCATGGCAACGGCTCCAACAACTTTGGGAGTCCTGATCGCTCAGTAACTGGAGAGTCAATGTTCCCAGTATTTAAGGAGAAGAGAAAGTAGCAGTTTCTGCCAAAAGCTGCATGACAGCCGTATTTTGTCAAGATGGCCAGCTTTCCCCTTACTGTTACCAAATTTGAACCACCTTCTTTCACTTTTACCAAATAGAAATCCTCTAAGGGGGAGGAAGAAAGTGGAAAAATATTTTTTTGGCAGGGAATTATAAACCTGCTCTCCTGGACAGTACTAGGACAAATTGTGAATTGCTCCAACATCAGGAGCATTTGCCTGCTCTTTCAGCTCCATTACGTATAATCAGATGGTGACCACACAAGACCCTTGCCAGGATCTCTAGGAAAACTTTGGTTTTGTACTGAAGTTGCTCAACAACTGAGCTCTCTACTCCGTTCTGCTCAAGAATATTCAAGCCAGTAGAAAAGGAAAAAAAGAGAAAAAACACAACCAACCAACCAACCATCCCGCTGGCACCTTCAGTGAGTGTTCACTCACTGATGACTCTCAACTCACACTCTCAACTGAGTGATTTCTATCACCAATTTCTCCTCTCCACTGCTCGAGGCCAGCTCTCAGCTGGTGGAGTTCTGCAGGTCTGGAACCAGCAGGAGGAAGGGGAGCAGCTGCCAACTCTTTTCATCATCCTGAACATATAAATAAAACTATTGTCAAGCATAATTGCACTGAAGACCGTAGGTACTTACAATAGTAAATGTTTCCTGTCACCATAACAACATCAAATTCTAGCAAAATCAAGTGTGTGCGTAGATACTGGAGGGCTTTTTTAAATGACCACCGTGACAGACACTTCTGAGTAAAGACTCGTGCTTCCTTAGCATGTACTTTCAATCCTTAAAATTTTGTTTCCCATTTTTTTCCATCAGTTTAGGTAAGTTTTTACATAATCCTTTTCGTTGATTTCAAATTTGTTTGCGAACAGTGTGGTCCCCTCAGTCTTCATCTCTACGTCTGAACCATCAGCAGGAAATAAACCTTATTTCTTTTTCACATTTCACTTGCACCATTTTACCACAATGCACTGGTATAAGGATGTGATTCTTCAATAGCACAAGACAGCAAGGAAATACAATCTCTCTAAATGTACGCAATTCATTGCAATTTGCCCATTTACAAATTATACTATGTAATAAAAGAAGCAACAGACAGCTTCAGAAAAATCACAGGGAATAAGAGATGCCGTAGCTGTATTTAATGATTAGTCTAGAGGATAATTTTCCAAAAAGTAAACTTTTACTGCAACAGAAAAAAAAAAAAAAACCAACAAAACTAAGACTAAAGCAAAAACTCCAGAGAAACATAGAATCATAGATTCACAGAATAATTTAGGTTGGAGAAGACCTTTAAGATCATCGAGTCCAACCATTAACCTAGCACTGCCAAGTCCACCACTAAACCATGTCCCTAAGCGCCGCATCTATGCATATTTTAAACACTTCCAGGGATGGTGACTCACATGTACAGGTCTTCTATAAAAATTTGATCTGCAGAGACATGAGGACATGCACCAATGTAAACACTGATCTTACATCTGAATACATGAAGAAAAGAAAAAAAAAATCCATGACCTGTGCTCTGCTGTGACTTGCCTGCAAAACAAAACTCCTACAAATAGTCCAGAATCAGGACTAATCGTGGTGAAACTCTGTGCTTGCACAAGGAAAGCTGAAGCACTTTTAGGAATGACATGTGAAAGATTTGAAGGCATTCAAAGAAACCAGTGGGACTTCCGATTTCTCCGAAGAGGTAAAGCTTGGCCTGCCTTTAAATCTCCATCTTGAAAAATATTAACTAGATTCCACTTCAAAATCAAATTAGAAACAATGAAACAGGATTTAGGTGGACTATGAGAAGTTACTGAGAAACTGTTTCTTCAAGTAATTTTTAAACTATTAGCACTTTTTTAAAGCAAGCAATAAAGAGCTAGTCTCCTTTTCACAAAGAAAGTTGAATGCCCGCTTTTAATGCCAGTATTTTATATATAGTGCATGAAACAGATCCTACTAGGACAGCTATAAAATACTGGTAAAATTTGACCTTTTATTTTAGGTAAATGTTACATATTTGAATAAAAGGTTGCATTTATAGGCAGCCACAGAATTCTTTTTTTTTATTTTAATGAAATCTGTAGAAAAGCTCAAGGGAAGATCCAGGGAAACTTTTTAAACAGGCAACACTAATTCTGAACAAATTTTAAACACTCAGACAAGGATTTTCCTCTAACGTAGAATTCATCACCCTCCTTTCTTGGTGTAAATTCAATCTGTTCTGTTTGTATGACATAAACAACAAGCAGTTTCACAGGAATGAGGCAAACCATATGTGAAGGTGTTTTAGAAAGCACAACAGGGAATACACCAAGCAAAGAAGCATCTGCATTTATTTCAATGTCAAATCACATGTGTATTATAAAGGGAAAGTTTATTGTTTTTATTAAAAAACAAGTTTACTATATTGTGCTGTTTACAGTTAACTCTTCCTGCACCTCAGTGTTCTCATCAATTTGGCAATAACAACACAACAAAAAAAAATCAGTGGGTAAAATCATAAAGTCTATAGGTGCAGAGGCAGGGTTGCAAAGGAGTCTTCATCCCTGTCCACGCTACCCAGGCTGGTGTTTGGTGTCAAGAGTCTTTTTCTTCTCCACCCGCCCCTTGCTACCCCTTCTTGGACAGAGGCTGCATACACTCCTGGTAGCTGCAAGTAAGAACTAAAGCCTGGCCCACCACGCCTGGTGGTGCAAGAATATAAGTCTAGGTAGGATTTATTTCTTGTGATGCTTGTGTGCAGTGGAACACGGGCTTGTCTCCTGTCCCAAGATGCTGTCTGATCCTGCACTGATGCTGCACCGACCAGCCCGCAGCCCAGCAGTCAGGGGCGACAAGCAGCACTGCTGCATGGGGCACAGGGTATTCCCTCACAAAAGGCGGCACCCTATAATAAATTACTTTTATAGAAGCTGGCCAGAGTCAGCTTAACACATTTGGAGTTCAGGAGAAAATATTTCAAAGCAGCATTTAGCCCGGGTATGAGCTACAGGCACGTTGTTAAAAAGCTAATTGCATGGAGACAAAGGATGATCGTTACTTTTATATTAGTGTGTAATATTAACCCTTAAGAGCTGTGTTTGATGATAAGTTGTTGGTGATTGAAACAGCTTGTTCATTGTTTATATTTAAACTCAAGCCTGAAGATTCCTAGAGTCACAGAAGGTGTTGGTGTCATTATTTCTTCTGTATTAAGACAGATAAAGTTTTTTTGAAATCAGGGATGTTTTCCCTATCTCCTGTAAAACTATGCATAAAAACGCAGTGTTGAAGTGCTGAAGTGTTGAAATTATTTCTCAGATCTGTATTTTTATATATATATATATATATAAAAAAATATATATTCACTTTCAGGAAATCTGGCTTTGTGACAAATAGCAATGAAGAACCTTTTTTCCTCAATTTTTTCTTGTTTCAGGAAACAGAAGAACAGGGCTAGAAAGCTTCAAACAGCAGGTTTTGAAAGGCTGCAAGGGACAAAAATTCCTCCAAACATTTTCTCTCTCAAGGTTATAGATTTCACTGTGTTTAGGCAATAGCCACTAAAAATATACATGTTCTGTTGCAGGTTACACGGGCTTTTAGTTCCAGAAACACAAGCTTCTGAGGGAAGAGAGGTTCAGAGACTGTGGTACGTCTGCAAAGTGCTTGGTGACCATTTAGCAGCTATGGGGCTGTGACCACGGCCAACCACTTCAGTGGCATTCGCTTCCATAGGTGGCCATGTTCATCTGTTGTCTTAACCTTTTGTCTCTTGTTCCGTGTTTTGGCCTCATCCCCTTCATCGCCAGATCACTGGACCTAAGCAAAAGGCTGCTGCATTCAGCACGGTACGTGGGCACAGTGGAACAGGCACTTGTGTAGGCTGCAAGATCGAAACTGAAGGCTGTGGGCTTGTGCAGCCAGAATGATCTTTTTATTACATCCGTGTATAATGCCCACTGTAAGGAGGTTTGACTATGGCCTACGGACGTGAGACACCACTGTCAAATTAATATGAACAGAAAAGGACAAGCATGCTATAGCAAGGGAAACAGAAAAAAAAAATATCACAATTATCAGAAAACTATTTGTGATCACAAAAGAATATTTTGCTCGTACTCGCCAATCTCCCCTTTAGCAAGCCCTACAAGAAAAGAGAAGATGAGAGAGAAGAGAGAAGAAAGAAGAGAGTAAAAAATACAGAGGGTGGGGGGAGTGGAGGGTGGGGGTGGTAGAGCCTGAGACAGAGTGGATACTTTTAACTTGTCACAGTACAACACTAACTTTTAATTAATACAGGGTATGTACAACTTTGAAGACTGTTGGTCGTGCAGTATTTTATGATAAATACATTTTATGGGATTTGGTTTTTAAAGAGGATTTTGAAAAATAACCTAGCCCAATAAATGATTTACCAGCTGCAATAAAAGATCAAGGAAATTGCTCAGATTGCATCTTGGAGCATCTAAAACTCTGAAGTTTATGGAGATCTAAGCTGCCCCCAGATCTACAGTGCTATTAAAAATTTTTGTAGTAGCTAATTATCTTGCATTGCATTTTTTAAAAGGTAGCAATCCTAACAGAGAGGAAGGTCTGGAAACAAAAGAGGAGTTGATGTCCTTTGATGGAGAAAGTAGGAAGAAGGAAAGAAGAGACAGACAGAAGTGAGTAACAACTGAAACATCATGCTGGTATGGTAACAAATGGAACTAACAACTCATAAGGTATTGGATAGTCCTTCAATCACATAGGGAAAATGAATTCACACTATTTTTTTTTTTTAAATATATTATTAGGCACACATTCTTTACATGGTGTGATAAGTGTAATATCTATATTATTTGACCAAGAGTGGAGTAATCTGTTTTCCTATTTTTTTCTCTCTGATAAAGTTGATGTTTTACAACAAGCAAAGTGGAAAGCAAAGAAATTCTCACTAAATTCTGTTTTGTTCTATCTTCACAGGACTTTCACTTAATAAATAAGTAAATTTAAAAAAACACTGTTCTTATTTCAAACAGGATGGCAGAGGCAGTAGATAGAACAGCATATTGAAATAATAAAATACTAGCCTCGGCTGTCTTCAGAGGAGTGCAGGCAGCACAGTCACTATGAAGCATGCCTTGTAGCCTTTGTTTCCTACCAGAAATATAGTGTTCATGCCCTGTAACTTACTGTGCTCAGACATACCTCTGCCCCATCCAGGGAACCCTAGCAAAACCAGTGTCCCCCACAGGCATGGAGCTCCAAAGTCAACTGGGCTTCCTAAGAAAGGATGCAGAAAGGAAAAGGAAAAGCAAAAGGAAGAAAAAACCATCATTTTTTCTTGGTCCCCAAATCAGACGGCAAGGTGCAGGCCGATTTAGACAAATGCCTGTTCACCCTGCTCCTCTGGGCACCTTGTGCAATCGCACAGGCCACAGGCTTCAAAGCTTGGGGCCAGCTGCTGCAGGGATAGTGACCAGAACCAACTGCTCCAGGAGCTCTTCAGCGCTGAGGAAGGATGGACTTGGGCCCCTTTCCCAACACTTTCAAGCTGAAGAACTTTGAAAAGAATACAGAATCAGTGCTGCTGACCTGAAACATTAATGGTATCAGTGTAACTTGGCAAGACGCGGAAGAGTGACAGTGAAGTTTACCGCCACAGAAAGCAAGCACCTTCAGATAGGAAGGGTTGATGATTTGGTTGATTTAATTTGAGGTAGGTAAAATAAAACAGTGGGAGCTGGCAAAGATTTTTGCATGAACACTGCTACTTTAAAAACTATTCTTAAATTGTGGCCAAGATGGGGGAGTCCTTAATTTTCCAAAATAACCACTATTAATTCAGCAGAATTATGGCATTCTAATTATATGACTGTATGTTATTTTTCCACTTGATTGCTGCCTCCTGCAATACTCAGGGCTGACCACCTATAGGGCTGAGTTCAGATTTCTGCAGTGAAAATGCATTTTGTGTCTGTAGGGTCTTTACCCAACTTTCTGAGAAACTTTAAAGGCACCGAGTGAATGTGGCAAGTGAAAGCAAGGAATAACAAGACTAGTGATGCTGAAGGCTGCTTGACTTGCCTGATTAGATAATCCTGCTTTCAAATGTTTTGATAGGGAAGTCATTTAAAACTAAATTTTCACAGACATCCACCCGATTCTGATGCTCATTTTCTGGATGCTTTAGTTGAAACTCAAGGGGCTGATTTGCAGAAGACCATAGGTGCCAGATTGCAGCTGGGTTTTGAACATTCAAAAATATAATACAGAGTTACATGAAAGACTGTCAAATCATTTCATTTAGTGAAGGACTGAGTCTTCATTGTTTTCTACTGATTACAAATAACTGTCCAACTTTTGCAATTACCTAGAAGATGAAATCCCAGGAAAAATAATTATGAGTAACTGACGAGATTTGATTTTGATGCAGTCTTTTTAATTTCAGTTTGATTTATCTTTTCATTTTAAGTCATTACCCATACGTGTATTTTCTAACAGAGAAAATTAATAATAAAGTAATACCCAAGAAAGGTAGTGTACTGCTGTTAAAATCCTGACAATATTTTGCTAGAAATCCTTTAATTTCTTCCCCTGACACAGTGTCTCAAAGCAATGCAGTAATGTCAAAACTGCATTCTAACACAAAAACCACTTCCAATTTTTTTCTAATCAACTTCAATCATAAATAATACTAAGGAGTCAAAGAAAATCCAAGTCTCTGGTTATTTATTAGCGCTAGAAATATCGTACCTCATATCCCTAATCTATGAAGGTGAAATAAACCTTCTCCTTATTTCACAACGATTTGTAAACTTCTATTGGCAGTATGAGGAAATCAGTAATTCTGAACTTCAGGCACCATCTACATGTTGTAAATAAGGCCAGGGGCCACAGTGACCAAAAGCAGAAAATAAAATCCTTAATATTTACAGAAATAAATAGCACACACACAGAAAAATGAGCTCTGTGGGAAAATAGGATATGACATCATAATCATAACATTTATGCACGAAGGGGACAAACTGACATTGCTTAGGTGACTGTCAAGCTATGTGCTGGATTTTTCAGCCCAACAACATTCATCTGAATGCAGATACCTCTTTAATACAAGAATAACAAGGCATACTTTTGGCTTGTGAAACTATTTGTTGCTGAGATTACTTACCACACAGAAAAAGTATATTTCTCTAACTCCTGCAAGCAAAAATTGCTCTCTGCAGACGCTTTCCCTTCTTCTGGGCTTGCATTGCTCTCAGGACCTGATTCTTCTTGATAACATTGGTCAGGTGGGTTATTCCAGTTGACCTTAAAATAAAAAGAAAAAACAAGTTAGAATGGTAAGGTAATTAGCTGAGCACAGCTAGCAACGTAAGAGCTGCCACTTTTACCCTGTTTTGAACTTCTAGCTTTGTTTTATTCTTCACTTTGTAACAAATCTGCAAAACAGCAGTGGCAAAGCTGGATCAAAACACATAAGAATTGAACAGACTAGACTATTTCGGCTGGAAGAGACCTACAACAATCACCTAGTCCAACTAGCCTGACCAGCTCAGGGCTGACCAAGCCACAGCACGTTGTTAGGGGCATTGTCCAAATGCCTCTGAAACACTGGCAGGCTCGGGGCATCAACCACCTCTCCAGAAAGCCTGTTCCAGTGTTTGACAACCCTCATGGTAAAGCAATGCTTCCTAATGTCCAGTCTGAACCTCTCCTGGTGCAACTTTGAACCATTCCCAGGTGTTCTGGCGCTGGATCCCAGGGAGAAGAGCTCAGCACCTCCCTCTCTGCTTCCCCTCCTCAATGAGGAGAGAGATGAGGGTGCCCCTCAGCCTCCTCCTCTCCGGACTAGACAAACCCAGTGTCCTCAGCCACTCCTCACAGGACATGCCTTCCAGCCCCATCACCAGCTTTACTGTCCTCCTCTGGATGCATGCAAGGACCTTCACATCCTTCTTAACTTGTGGGGCTGCACACAGAGTATTTATTGTTCCTATAAGGCTGTAGTTTGATAGACCCTCTCAAGGAGACATAAGCTCAGGCTGACACCAGAAGTCATCATCCAGCCTTCTACCTGCTCGATTTTTCCTGTGTTGCACATCATGCTCCATCAGCACAAAATTGGACATCCACATAGTAAAACACACAGAGGCAACTGATCTGGGAAGAGAATTAATGCTGTTTGGCCTCCTTCTTTACTTTTCCTTTTATTAACTGGGTTAGGTCTCAGCTGGACCCATTCTGATCCAGGCCATCCTGCACTGGTGCCAGCACAAGGGAAGAGAGGGACAGTACTGCATCCTTCAGTGCTGGTACCAGTTTATGTTGGTTTAAACTACTCCTTGAGTTACAAAGGACAGAATCCTAACCTGTGCTCATCTCTGGAATAATATTTTTGTACACACAAGGCCCAATTCAGCACTGGCATTGCCTCTCTCTGGAGCGACCAGCAGGTTTTCTCACATGCTCAGCGTTATCACCCCCGGACAGAGCACCAAGCATCACTTCCACCAAAAGACACAATGAGGTCATAACTTACCAAACAGACATTTACAGGTGACTTCATGAAGCTATCTATTAATACCTTCCTAGGCATGATACCAAACTCTGTAAAGGGTTTGTTCACATTTAGTGAACAAGCCCCAAGAGAACAAAGGAAGGAAAGTTAAATCCTGTTATGTTCAAACTAGAAACAGGACTCCCTTTTTGTTCTTTCTTTTAGACAGGGGGATGGTAACTATACTGTTTAGAAGTAACCACAAAGGGAAATTTTGGTTTGCCATCCCCTGATGCAAATTTTATGGAGCAAGTGGTTGAAATTTTCTAGCCTATCCTAGAAGCTAACCTAAATGATTTAAGGTCCTATTTGACTTTTGCATTTATGAAATCTGCAATGAACAAAACATCCAAGTTTACTCTGTAGATCTCAAAAAAATCTCAGTGTTTTCAAGGAACACAGCGCTGGCATTGGATGTAGTCACATCACTGAATATTTTGCTAATTATGAAAACTACAAAGATCTTTATTTTTTTTTAACTCAGTAAACCATTTTGCTCTAAAAGGCAAATGTGTATTTTGAAGCTTGGATTACATAGACCTCATACACATTTGAATTTTAATTTAAGGCTCATGGACATAACAGACAGAGGTTCATATCCATACCTACATAATGCTAAATATGGTTATCAGTAAACAAGATACAATCATTGTATTTTCAGCAGTCACTAGAAAAGCTGCCACAAGCAACGGAATATATTGTCAAAAAGCAATCCTATGTAAACACGAATAGTTAAGGCAGAGTAGAAGCGGGTAGCGTGCTCAAAGCTGTTTTCAAATACTAAGACCAAGCAGCTACAGATAGCACCAACTTAATTCCCTAGAAAAAGTCAAGGTGGCAGAGCGGGTAATGTGTGCAAAGCACCTTGCTTGCACTGACATAGTCTCCATGAAACTATGCCTGGGCAAAGTAGATACAAAAACATTATTTAAGACATAAATTCCAAAGGTGTTAAAGAGTATTATGAATTAATTTCTCTGAGGCTGTGCTTGATCTTGTCTGAAGTCCAAAAGGAGAAGCTCAGTCATCCACATGAGGACGGGATTATGGCCACAGAATATATTTTACTTCTCTTGGAAGTCACTGACTGGGATCATTATGTCCTTCATAGTCACCATTCATTATCTTCAATACATGCAATGGTGTGTACACTCATTGCAACAAAAACTAAGTTGTCACTAATTCCTGTCACTCAGAGGATACCCAGTGGGAGACTGTTTGCAACTCCTTTGCATAGATGAGTATGGGGGCAAGGGGGCAAGACAATAACACCTTTAGTTTGGCTGATATATCCTATATTCCTCAAAAAGGTGTCATCAGGCCCAGAAGTCCTTCTGTTTGCTTTTGTTACAAAAAAAAAAAAAAAAAAATGAAATAAAATAAAAAAATTCTATTTACAAAAAGAAAAGGGACAGTGAGGAGAATAATCCACTATATGAATTTCTGCTTTCTGCCTTAAATCTGTTCTTTACATTAGTCTGTAATTGTTTCCAATATATGATTGTTGTATAAAATTATTTTAGAAGACGGTTTCTGTTCTAGAGATACAAGTAGGCCCAAATTACATAATTCAGCCCAAGTGTCTAAATCTGTAACATGCTAAAACAAGGCTCTCTCTGGACATTAGGGTTCACTCATCCCATTAAAAAAGAGGGGTTCTTACAACCTTTGAAAGAAGATTTCATATGCTTACATTTCTTTTGTGCAGACGTGTTCTCGTAAGAGGCTCAGTTCAGAAATCTATTTAAACATGTCAATAACTGTAAGCTTGTGAGTAATTTCGCTGCGTCCAAAGGGACTAGGCAATGCTGAATTACCCATGGGCTTACGCACCTTACTGAAACCAGGTCACTTTAATGTGGCTTTGAGAGCCACCCACAGCTGAGGTTCCTATAAGAGCATGGCATTTTGTTCAAAGGCAATGTGCTATTATGGGATTGTAGGAAACGAATTTCACTCTGCCACTCCCATGGGTTGGGTTGCTTTGCCCATCACACCCACTCCATCAGTCCTTAAATTGGTCTTCCTATAGATATAGGGCTAGAAACACATGTGCATGCACACATAAATCTGCAGTTATGTTTATATACAAGTCTGGTTTGTCCAAGTTATCCTTACCTCCCTAAAGAAATAAATCCCTTGAAAACTTAGTCATTTAAAATGGAGGGAATTTCCAGTTGGCCAGTCTGGTTTTGCTCATTTATGTGTGGAGCATCACACTACTAAACTCAAAGTTGCAATAATATTTCCAGGCTGTTGAGTATTTGTGCCACAGTACACATACAGATAAAAACGCATAGTACACAAGTTTGTGAGTACTCCGAGAGCTATGATGACTTTTTTTCCATTTGCAATTAAAAGCATTAAAAATGTTTCAAAGTACATCTAGAACAGGGTGAGACAAATTGCCAGAATGATTAATTTGAATATTCTTTTTTGCAGTTATAATTCACTGCAGCCATGCTGATCTAAGGAGGGAAGTGGAGTAACACTTAGAAAAAAACTGCATCCTTCTTTGGAAAAATACCTAATTTAGAACAGATAATGCAGGTAGAAGCAATTCTTAGGAATAGAAAGTCTTCTTTGTGTCTTAGTTGTCAATATTTGCATCAAATTGGAAAGTTCCAGTAGTATCTCACCCAGAAAGCATTGTCATGATGCAGATGTGATTTCTCAGTAACTTGTACTGATGTCGCAACGTTTGTCCACAAATTAATTATGCCCTTGACTGAGATACTACAAATAAGGATAATAAAAGCATCTGATGGTAGAGGTCTTCTGCACAAGGACATGAGAGCTTGAAAGTTATAGATGTATAGGAAATCTATTGTGTTTAAACATTACTGAAATAATATCATCCTGCAGCACAACCTGTTGTCTGATTACTGGATGGTCTTTCCTACTGCTCCTTTGAAACTGCTGGAGAGATTAGCTCCCTATAGATCTATGCAGGAGACAGCAATACTTGGGGCCACATGAAGCCCTACAGTAGCAATGACAAAATTCACTGTGATAAATTAAAGAAACAGCAACAAGACGCAAGCCTCCAAATCATTCCTAAACGGCACAGGTAGAAGCTCCAATGGTTTCACCATGTGATTTAAGGGAGATGGTGACATTAAGATCAAGGCCAGTACCTTGTGATGTCCTCCTTGGCCTTCTTTCTGCCAAAACAAACCACAGCACTCATCTGCACTGCCACAGCAATCTTGGTGAAAATCACCATCTGTAAGGGGGGAGAAAAAGTGGATTTGTATTAGTGCATAAGACAAGGCTCTGGAAAGGAAGGAGCCGCGGTTTGTTCCCTCTCCCACCAAGATTCCATGTGACTCCAGGCAGATTATCTTTTCCTCTCTGTCCTAGTTATAAATAGGTGGTTAATTCTCTCCTGCCTTACAGAAGCGTTAGGTTGATAAATGCAGACAAGACTTCAGACACTGTTGTGCTGAAAATAACAATTGTATAGATAAGAAGGACAGGGGGAATAAAAACAAACAACAGACACAAGAACAACAACAGTGAAGGCTATTTAAACACCCCAAGGTATCTTCTTCAGAAAAGAGAAGTTCATTTTCTTGTATGGGCATGGTTGTGGATCACGAATGAGGCACAGGATCCAATGTACTTGTGTCTTCTAAGTAATGTTTACTCAAGTAGTGTATCCTTCAGACTCCTGAAAAGCAGTGACCTGTGGAAGGAACAAAAATATATTCCCACATCACAGGAAGCAATGGTGCGATGGAAACAAAAGGTCTGTATTGCACTTCTTAACATACGGCACATGGAGGATAAGCTAAAAATACACTTAATAATTATTTCACTACTTTTTTTCAGTTACTTCCACTTTCCCTAGTGAAAGACCACCGAGTATACTTAAAATCACAGTACAGGCAGACTCTGCTCTTAGGTGTTATAGTTGTAGATATACAATATACACATATACAACGTCACAGCTTTGAGCCTGTGTGTTTGTGTATGTACCTATGAATATCTTTCTTTTTCTTAATTTCCGTATGTATACACATGTATAGGTGTGTATACGCTGAGCATTCATAGCGGACGAGGTATTTACGTCATCTGTGGTGAAAGAAGACATCTACCGAGATCAGTGAAACTGTGTAACGTACAGCTGCTGGGTATGTCGCATGTGTGCACACCTTCAAATTGTTCAGATTGTCTCCTCATATCCCATATATGTGATACATGTACAAACCCATAAACAGACATTCAAATATAAATGTACCTTTGTAAAGATGGTTACTGTGGTTTTCTTTGTTGTTCAATTTTTTTTAATTTTGGCTCACTAAGATGGGTTTCTAAACAGCTTTGCTGAAATAATGAAGACTTTGACAATGTTTTTGGAGGCAAATGAATAAAACAGTAATTACCTTGGCCAAAAAAAACCAGCACAATAAAAAGAATAAAGAAAGCAATAATGGTCTACATTTAAGAAATGGGAGGGAGAAGGAACTCAAGTTTGTTATTTAATCATGACATGCTCTTTTCATATTTTATTTGTAAGGCTCTGAATGCTCTTTTCTTTCTATACCAGTGAGCTCATTACTTTAATTCCTCATAGATTTCTCTGAACAATTTTTGCTAAGTAAAAACACAATGTAATTCTTCAATGGCTGTAACAGTAAGAAGCTGCTCAAATTAACGATCAATAAAAACTACAGAAAAATTCTGTATGAAAATAAATAAATAAAGGAGAAGATGGGAAATGCTTGCAATTAGACAGGATGAAAAATCTAAAAAGAAATTAAATTTAGTTGTAATACATTTCCCATTCTTTTCTTCATGAAAATTACTACTGAAGTGGTTTTTTTTCTGTAATTTAAATGTTAAGCTGCCAGATGTGTGTCTCATGCTTGAAGAGTTGAAGCTTTGCATTATTTAGCATATTAAGATTCACAGAATTTAAAAAAGGGCTCCTTTATTGCCTGGAGGTTCTAATTAAGTAAACCTTAGCCTGGTACATTTAAAACTTGCAATACAAGAGATTTTGCTTCCTCTTTTTTTCTCTGTAGCCAAGTCTCTTCAATATAATAAATATAGAAAATACTTAGGATGATATAATTTTTCTTTGGCTTGAGGAATTAAACATATCTATTATTTTAAGAAGTTTTTAATAGAGGCCAGCAATCAGAAAGACATTTAAAGACTCCAATCTACTTTTTAATCATAGGAGTTGCTCTTAGTTAGTGGGGAAAATGTGTCTTATAAAACTGAGCTATGTAGAAATTGTTTCTTCCACATGCTCCAAACAAAGCAGTTGTGAAAAACAAGAATCACACAGTTCTTTATTATTAAATTGCATTTTACTTTTTTATAACTTTTTATAATTGACCACAGAAAACTAATAAAGCATTAATTAGCTGCACTATCAGCAATTTGTTCATTGAAGGAGCTGGGATGGCTGCATCAGAAACTGTAATAACATAGAAACTCCTTTGACATACAGTACCCATAAATCATACTTTAAATACAGTTATTTTTGCCATTTTAGAAAATGTCAGAGGTGTCAACTTTGTCCAGATATAGCACTTAGCAGTGACTATTTTAGTAAATTGACTCAAAATACATTTTGTTCCCTGACAGGGCAACATAATACCATTCATGATAAAAATGAACAATTTGAGGAGGAGAAAACAGCACCAAGCAAAAATGATCAAAGACAGGTATCATAGCCATGATAAAAGTACAATAGCAAGTGTAAACTCTCTGACAATAGGTTTATTTGGAAGTCAACACACACATGCATAAGAGTAGGAAAATGTGAGTATGCCAGAGCCTGGAAAAAGATAATAAAATTCTTAATCCAGTGCTATAAATCTGTGATCAGGAATTAATAAATCCAGCAGAATAGTTTTAATGCTGTACATTTGTATAAGAAAAATTGGAAAAAATGGGTGGTGTTTTTTCCCCAGCATTGTGAAATGGACGTGGTAAGAGTAATGCCTGAATCTGGGAAAGTGTGGTGAGATGGAGTTTGCTTCCAGACCTTGACAGCCCTCAGAGCAGTCTTATTTCTTGGTGATATTAAGTCCAAACAAAACAACTTAGATGCTACACAGCTCACACCTGGTAGGGGATACAAAGAAAGTGTCACCTGCACCAAGTCCCTGAGTTCAGCTGAGACCTGCATTTTTAAAACTGGATGGAAAGAGGCTGGAAACTAAAATGTTAGTGTTAATCTGTTACCTCTCTCAGCATCAGCCTTCTTGGGCCAGTAGTTGAGAGCAATAGTAGGACCTTTAATAATGGACAGTATGTCTTACTACTTCTTAATCCTTGTAGAGTGTAACATAACCATTTTTATCCTCTGCATTCAGTCTGGAAGTTATCCTCTTTGGTTACATCTTCTGTAACAAATACTGTGGCGCAACAGGAATGGATCTGTAGAATGAAACCAGCAATTCGAAGGACACCACTAAACACTGGGGACCCCACTATTTGTTGAAGAGTTTATGTCAGACTGGCTCTAGTCTGGCAGCTCCGGGGGAGGTGAGGAGGTTGGGGACTATCAGGGGGTGCAAGACAGAGGACAGATCGCTGGAATGGCACCTCACCTTCCTGAGAGAGGCTCAACAGGCAGGCAGGACATATGGTACAGAGGATCTCTGTCCTTTCTCCACCTGGCTGAACACAGTAACTTGAGGGACAGGGGGTCATGGTGACAAGTTCCTGCGTGGCACAGCAGGTTGTCCCCTCTGTGCCCACCCCACCTGCCCCTGCGTAACAGCTGTGAGGCTTTACAAGTGGAACCGAACAACAAGGACAATGGTTCATCTACCACGGAGGTGTCGCCACTACCCCCTGCATACAAAACTGCTTCCATAAACTAAAAAAGATTCATTGTCACAGGAGCCTTCCTTCTGAAAGGAACAAGAGGCCCGATATGCAGAGTGGACCCACTTCTCAGGGCAGTCTGCTGCCTCCCTGGGGCCCAGGCTAAAGGTGGGAAGGGAAAGCTTCCTACCCTGGTACGGCCCACAGTTTATTACCCATTACTGATTTTTCAGGTAGGCAGCGATGAACTTGCAGCAAGAAGTTTGAGGGCAATCAAGGGGGACTTCCAGGCCTTGGGATGAATGGTTAAAGGATCAGGAGCACAAGCGGTGTTCTCCTCTATCCTTCCAGCCGCAGGCAATGGTGAGGAAAGCAACAGGCAGAGCCAGCAGATCAATACCTGGCTCCGAGCCTGGTGTCACTGGCAGAATTTTGGGGTTTTTGATCACGGGTCAGTTTACATGACACCAGGCTTGCTGGCAACATGCAAGGTACACCTGTCTGAAAGCGGGAAAAGGATTCATGCACAGGAGCTAGAAGGGCTCACTGAAAGAGCTTTAAACTGGGTTGGAAGGGGGAAAGGGATAAAACCAGGCTCGCTAGAGATCAGCCTAGGGGCAGCACAGCAATGTTTGAGGGACAATGTGCTGGTGAGGTCCTTCAGTCTCAGTGGAGGTAGAGGTTGGAGATCCATGTGGCAGCAGAGAAGCTGAGGGTATTGATGTGTTAGAAACCATGGAAGCACCTGAGAACAATCACCTAGGAATTAGGGCTTTCCTCCCCAAAAAGGTGGTGGCACCCATAGAGCATCTACACCAATGCACGCAGCATGGGCAACAAACAGGAGGAGCTAGAAGCCATTACACAGCAGGAAAACCATGACATAGTTGCCATCACAGAAACATGATGGGATGGCTCACACAACTGGAATGTTGCAACAGATGGCTAAAAATTCTTCAGAAGGGACAGCCAAGGAAGGAGAGGCTGTGGAGTAACCCTGTATGTATGTATGTTGTAGCCCGTAACAGTATGGAGCTGTTGATTGTCTAGAGCTTAACGATGGTGATGATGGGATTCAGTGTTTATGGGAAGGATCAGAGGGAAGGCAACAAAGCAGGTATCATGGCTGGAGTTTATTATAGACCACCCAACCAGGATGAAGAGGCAGATAAAATATTCTATAAGCAGCTGGGAGGAGTCTCACCATCACTAGCCCTTGTTCTCGGGGGTACTTCAACTTACCAGATGTCTGCTGGAAACACAATACAACAGAGAGGAAACAGTCTAGAAAGTTCCCAGAGCATGTGGAAGAACTTCCTGACACAGCTGGTCAGTGAGCCGACGAGGGAAGGCGCTGGCTGGGCCTGTTGTTTGTGAACAGAGGACTCGTGGGTGATGTGATGGCTGGAGGCTGCCTTGGGCACAGCGATCACGAAATGACAGTTTTCTGTTGCCAGAGAAGTGAGGGGGGTCAGCAGAACCGCTGCCTTGGACTCCCTGAGGGCAGACTTCAGCCTATTTAGGAACCTGGTTGAGAGCCTCCCTTGGGAGGCAGTCCTGGAGGAAAAAGGAGTCCAGGAGGACTGGACATTCTTCAGGAAGGCAATCTGAAAGACACAGAAGCAGGCCACCCCCATGTGTCAAAAGATGAGCTAGGAATATAAGGAGAGTTTATGACCTTTGGAAGGAGGGGCAGGCCACTCAGCAGGACTAGAAAGATATCATGAGGTTATGCAGGGAGAAAATCAGAAGGGCCAGAGCCCCACTAGAACTTAATCTGGCTACTGCTGTAAAAGACAATTAAAAATGTTTCTATGAATACATTGGCAATAAAAGGAGGGCTAGGGAGAATCTCTAACCCTTATTAGACGAAGGGGGAACACAGTGACAAAGGATGAGGAAAAGGCTGAGGTACTTAATGCTGCCTTTGCCTCAGTCTTTAATATTAATACCAGTTGTTCTCTGAGTACCCAGCCCCCTGAGCTGGGACACAGTGACAGGGAACAGAATGAAGCCCCCACAATCCAAGGGGGAATGGTCAGCAACCTGCTACACCACTTAGAGCCACACAAGTCTACGGGGCTGGATTGGATCACCCAAGGGTACTGAGGGAGCTGGTTGAAGTGCTCACTGAGCCACTTTCCATCATTTACCAGCAGTCCTGGCTAACTGGGGGGGTCCCAGTTGACTGGAAGTTGGAAAATGTGATGTCCGTCTACAAGAAGGGCTGGAAGGAGGATGCGGGGAACTATAGGTCTGTCAGTCTGACCTCGGTGATAGGGTTGGTTATGGAGCAGGTCACCTTGAGTGCTATCACACAGCACATACAAGACAACCAGGTGATCAGGCCCAGTCACCAAGGGTTTCTGAAAGGCAGGTCCTGCTTGACAAACCTGATCTCCGTGACAAGGCGACCTGCTTAGTGGGTGAGGGAAAGGCTGTGGATGTTATCTACTTAGACTTTAGTAAAGCTTTTGACACCACCTCCCACAGCATTCTCCTGGAGAAAGTGGCTGCTTATGGCTTGGGCAGGTGTGTTCTTCGCTGGGTAAAATACTTCCCGTATGGGTGAGCCCAAAGAGTGGTAGTGAATGGAGTGACATCCATTTGGCAGCCAGTCACAAGTGGTGTTCCCCAGGGCTCCGTGCTGGGGCCAGTTCTGCTCAATATCTTTATCAATGACCTGCATGCAGGGATTGAGTGCACCCCCAGTAAGGTTGCAGATGACACCAAGTTGTGGGGGAGCGTTGATGTGCTGGAGGGCAGGAGGCTCTGCAGAAGGATCTGGGCAGGCTGGACTGATGGTCCAAGGCAAATTGCATAAAGCTTAACAAGGCCCAGTGCTGGGTCCTGCACTTGGGTCACAACAGCCCCCCGCAGTGCTGCGGGCTGGGGGCAGAGCAGCTGGAAAGCTGCCCAGCGGGGAAGGGCCGGGGGGGGGGCGGTCAGCAGGCGGCTGGGCATGAGCCCCCAGCGTGCCCAGGTGGCCAAGGGGGCCAGCAGCACCCTGGCTGGTGTCAGCAATAGTGTGGCCAGCAGGACCCGGGCAGTGACCGTCCCCTGTGCTGGGCACTGGTGAGGCTGCACCTCAAACCCTGGGTGCAGTTTTGGGCCCCTCACTACAAGGAAGACATTGAGGTGCTGGAGAGTGTCCAGAGCCAGGCAGGGGCTGGGGAAGGGGCTGGGGCACAGATGGGGAGGGGCTGGGGGAACTGGGGGTGTTTAGTCTGGAGATGAGGGGGCTCATGGGGGACGTTGTCACTCTCTAAAACTGCCTGAGAGGAGGCTGTAGTGAGGTGGGTGTTGGTCTCTTATCCCAAGTAACAAGCAACAGGACAAGAGGAAAAGGCCTCAAGTTGGGCCAGGGGAGGTTTAGATCGGATATTAGGAAAAATTCTTCACTGAAAGGGTTGTCAAGTTCTGGTACAGGCAGCCCAGGGAAGCGGTTGAGTCACAATCCCTGGAGGCGTTTAAAAGACATGTAGGTGTGGTGCTGAGGGACATGGCTTAGTGGTGAACTTAGCAGTGCTAGGTTTATGGTTGGACTCGACCTTAAAGGCCTTTTCCAACCTAAACGATTCTATAATTTGAGTGGTGCCATCCAGCAGTGGGGTAGCAGACAAAGAAATCACCAGCTTGATTAGATTACAGCACAGAAACAGAAAATAACATGAAAATCCTATCTGGACTCCCTCCCTAGTAATACCCTGGCCTGTGGGAAATCTAACAGCACGGTGAGAGTCAGAAAAGAAAAGAGTTTGGATTACGTGGATTGCACAACTGTAAGCAGGAGCTAAACTCGATCCTATCTGCAAGAATCAACACAATCTTTTACACAGTCCTGCTCAGAGGAGGAAAAGACCAGCAGAGAAAGAGAAGGTTCAGCTATCTGAGGCTCTACTTGTAAAAAAAATGAAGGGCAAGAAATCTTCATTTAAAAACATAACTTTGTTGCCTTTAAAGTGGCATCCATGAGGAACTACCAATGAGAATAGCTTTGGGGGTTTTGGTTTAGGTAATTATTTTTGCATCTGCATATGACTGTTATGTAGAGGCAAACAGCATGTCAGAAGAATCTCACTGCAGTATGGTGAGAAATATTGCATGGAAGGGTCACCCATTTTCATGAAATTGTTTCAGAAGTGGCTGTGAGCATAAATATAATCCTCTCAACACAACCATTTCTCACCTACACAAGTGTGTTTTAACAAACAAAAAACTTTTTCTCCAAAGGTAATGATAAAATTAGAATGAAGCTGTCTCTATGTTTGGTATTTTGATATAAAGGAGACATCTTAATATCTTTTTAATACATTTCTGAGTGTTATCTGCTAGTGTACTAACACCTCAGTTAGCCTGATATCATTTTTGCTTAGGTGTTATTCTGAAGATTTGTTAAAACAGAAATGGTTTTTGATGTCATGAAAGGACACAATTCACTTCCCACACTTTTTCCACCGATGCAGAGAGGGGTTTGAAGTGAAGATGTTAAATAAGATTAATATTTAATATCTAATTTTCAGCATTCAGTTGATGTTAGAAGACAGACATTGAGTGAAAGAATCCTGAGCTGGAAGGTTTGAAAATCAGGGGCTAGAAATTTGTTCCGGGTGTGCCATAGAAAGGTGACAGAGCAGAGGGCTGAAGGAACCACAGAAGTGGTGTTAAACCCCAAAATGGGCAGAATGAAAGCTGCTTGTAACAGTCAGACTAACAATATTTGTGAGAAACATTTTACGTGTTTCCAGGGGGTTTACTGTGGTACATGCATAATTGGGGGCTTTGAAAAAATAAATCAGGCTTCACATGGGAGGAAAGCTGTGAAGCAGCTGCCTGCTGGGATGAGCGTTGGTGGGGAGGAAAATGCAGGCACTGTTGAAGCACCAAATTAAACATCAGTTACAGTATAAATGCTAGTTTATATGTGGTTCTGCAGAAATTATCCAGGGTTTTAAAAATGAAGGTGTTTCCCTCCCTAGTTCTGAGTGCAGATATTGAGTTTAATGGTTACATTACTGACAGTGTTCCATCACAGAAAATCTGTGCTTTAGTGATGTGCCTTTTGAAACCAAATTTTTGCATTAAATTAACATGTAATAGACTTAGCAAGTACCAGAAATTGAGCTCATCAAGTAAAACTTCTGTTGTCTTGTGAATAAAGATAATTACACAAAATATTTTTCACCTAATTCAAATCCATGGATGAAAGCCATTGGAGATCTGCTTGTAGTTCAGGTAGACTCCCTTCTATACACAACCTGTTTTTTAAAATCCTCAGTAGATTATAGTATTATCTCTTAGAGTATACTGAGTCAGATCCTCTGATGATGCAAAACAATGCCCTTTGAATCTAACCTTGCTTTGATAAAAGTTTTAGTAATTCAATACTTTTCAAAATCAGGCCACTTCTGTAACTGCATTGTTTCAGGGTATTCATAAGGCACCCTCTTGAATTGAAAACATGGACTCTAAAAATGCTTTGTTTGGTATTGGATCTCTGCCAAACTCCACATAACTAATTTGAATAAAAATTCAGTGTGGTAGTTTTAGACCTAGATAAGCAATAGTGATAGGGGTGGGGGGAAAAGAGTAGAAGGAATAGTTGTATACCTGCACAAATAATAACTGGGGTTTGAGAAAGGTGGAAACATCTAAATGTGGGCAAGGAAAAGAATTCAGCCAAAACTTTTAAAAGCTGCCAAAAGCAAATGTCAAATACCATTAAACATTATTTGAAACAACTTTTGTTCATGCACATTTCTCATGTTTTAAATACTGTGAGTATTCTAAACTGCTTTGGACAACTAATGCTGGGTAAATGGATTAAATGTTCTTCAAAGCAGATTCCACTATGTAAAAGTTGGGCTAAACTAGGGCTGTGATTACATTCTGGGAAGGACCAACATCTAGAAAAGACATGCTAATGAAGTGTTGGTCTTATTAGGATGTGTATTGAGAATCTTTGAAAGATAGGAAATTTTTATTGCTTTTTTCTGTAAGGTGTTTAACCTTTTGTCACCAACACCATTAAACAAAAATTGACACCAGCTCTTTATTCTACTTCTTACACATCTATGATGGTCAACATCAATACTCAGCATTTATGGATACTGAATAAGCACAATGCCATACTAGCTCCTACCTCTATTTGTGCCTGCTTAACATGACATATTCAAAAGATGTACCTGTAACAGCAGATGCATAGTCCCAGTCTTCTTGGGCAGTCAACAGAGAAGGACAGCTCCAAAGAAATGGTTTTTGAAATACATTTCATGGGTTGCTGTCCTGGTTTCAGCTGGGATAGAGTTAATTTTCTTCTTAGTAGCTAGCACAGTGCTGAGGTTTGGATTTGGTGTGAAAACAATACTGATAGCACACTGATGGTTTTAGTATAAACATTACCCAGCAACAACTAAGTCAAGGACTTTTCAGTTTCTTGGGCCTTGCCAGTGAGAGGGCTGGATGGGCACGGGAAACTGGGAGGAGACACAGCCAGGACAGCTGACCTGAGCTAGCCAAAGTGATATTCCATACTATATGATGTCATGCTGAGTGTATAAACTGGGGGTAGAAGAAGGAAGATGGGGACATCCGGCATTATGGTGTTTGTCTTCCCGAGTAGCCATCATGCATGATGGAGCCCGGCTGCCCTGGGGATGGCTGAACACCTGCCCGCCCATGGGAAGCGGTGGATGAATTCCTTGCTTTGCTTTGCTTGCGTGTGCAGCGTTTGCTTTACCTATTAAATTGTTCTTATCTCAATCCTTGAGTTTTACATCCCTTCCTGATTCTCCTCCCCATCCTATGGGTGAGGGGGGAGTGAGTGAGTGGCTGCATGGTGCTTGGTTGCCAGCCAGGGTTAAACCACAACAGTTGCTGTAAAAGGAAAGCTAGCACGTCAATTAGCTTCAAATCAGCATCCAAAATTCTACTGCATAATTTCAGGCAGCCCACAGACTTGAAGACGACTACAAACTACTGTTTACATAGATAAGAAGCAGCTATCAGACCTCAGGTTACTATCTCTTACTTAGTATTTCTCAGTTCAATGTCTAAACATGACTTACAGCCTCCTGGTACCAAAGGAGAGTCACTCTCTCCTTTCAAAAGAAGGAATTAATTTCTTTTCACTCGCACTTTCAGCTCTCTCTACACACTGGTTGAGGGAGTGAGAATTGCCCTTTCCCTTAAAATGAAAGCTGACCCTCACCTGGTTTGTGGTGGCCGTGAGAGTCAGGAGCAATGGGCACAGTTGTAGATCTCAGGTCAGCTCCCAGTACCCTCTCCACTGCCTCAGCTACTCAATCTTGCCTGTTCATCCTAAACATCCATAAAGTGACCAGGGGTCTTGGCTCAGCCAGGGCACATGCATGGGTGAGGGTATGAAGGGGAGTGCAGGCAGCAGCAGTATCTGTGCTTGCACAGTCATTTTCCTTTTGCGAGATGGAAAGCACAATTCACTACCCAGGTTACTAAGTGGGGGTGGCTGTCTGTGACGTTGGTACCTTCAGATCCCTGTGCCATGATGAATCTGCCTCTGGCTATCGTGGTGGCATCTGAGTTTAGGAGAGGACCTAGGGCTTGCGTTAATTCTCAGACTTAAAAAATAACATAAAATAGAAAGAACCACACAGTGCAACTTGCAAGGCTTTGCCTTCAAAAGAAACCCCACATCCCAAAAGTTAATGTTACCTGATGTTAATACAGGCAAACACTCTTATGTAATTTAGCTCAGCACAATTAACAAAGGATATTGCTATTAACATGTTGCAGGAAGAAAAAATACTTCCCAAGCACCTAACAGCAACATGTTGTGATCCATGGATATAAATGACCAAATAAAATGAAAGGATGTAAAAATGTCACGGAAACACCAGCCATAATCTAACGTTGTCAGTGCACTCCACACACACCTTGTAATTACTAACACATTTAGCCTACAAATACTTCTTAGACAGGGGAGCCCACCATTTCTGTACCTTTTCACCTAAGCTGCTTTTGATCCCTCACAATTGATTTAAACTTCTCCATCGCTTCCTTTGCCTAGTGAAATAATGATGAGATGGTATCACAAGCAAGGGGGAAGGGAGATGGAGGTATTTACACACACGCCAAGCAGATCTATTTGCAAACTTTCAGTAAATTAAATAATGCAATAAAAGTCCTAACCTGCTGGAAGCATTTTAAGCTCGTCTCTTTTCCTCCCAGCTTCTTCTGACACACACGCTTCTCCTCCTTTCGCAGTATTAAACTGCTTTTCCACTTCCTTTACAACAGTGGGAATACTTCCCTTATGGGTGTCAGGATCTTTCGGGGAGGTCAGAGGTTGCCCTGCAGAGGAAATGACAAGCTGTGAAATGTAAAAGAACAATTCCTTCCACATGTTTCCTTGCTCCAGGAGCAGTAAGGGGTTGTCGGCTTAGCATCACGATGGGCTGGGCCAGGCCTTTGCCTAGCAGTCCTGTCAAAACTAATTTACAATTAAAGACCTGCGCAACTGTTTAAAGCTTTACAACTCTGGCGAGTCTCAAGGACTGCCGAAACCAAGTGGTACAAACCAACCTTATTTTTAACAGCCAGGCAGGCAGACAGAAAGAAGACAGACTGAAAAATGCTCTGAATTGTACAGTAACCAGATAATCTGTATTCCTGAAAACGGTCCTTCTGTATAACATTTATTTCTGCTATAAACTCATAGTTTGGGAACTGAAAACATTTCAGCTGTTCTAACTTTTCTTCTGGTTGATGCATAGGGCACATGAGCCATGTGCTGCAGTTAGACAGTAAACCTTCTAGGGGGAGGGAAAAATAAAGTTTAGGAAAAAAATGAGCTATTTGTTCATTGTACGAAAATAAGTGTCCTTAAAACCTTTTCAGACAGCCTAGTTGCTTTTTTCTTTACACTCCCAAAGTACAGTACAGCAGGGAGGAATGAGGAACAAGCAGAGTTTCTGGAAAGACAACATTATAGACACATAGGAAATTTGTATGGAAGTATTTAGTCCAAAGGCAGCTGAGGTAGTGGGAGTCTTTCTACATGACAAACCTACCCAGCAAAGCAGCAGCAGCAAACACTTCTGCTAGCCCAGATACTGAGAGCAGCGTAATCATGCTAACACATCACTGTACCTAAGCTAATATAGCCTGTGTCACAGCCCTACTACAGCAAGATCATCCTGCTGCTGGGACCAAACTAGCCTGGCTACCTTTGAACACTTTTCTTGAAAATCTTGCCTCGTTAACACCTCTCCTCCAACACAGCCAGGCTAAGCAGAACTCCTGTCTGGATTTCACACTGTACTTCTTGGGATAACTTCTGCTTAAAGAGATGTACAATTGGTCATGCCTATTTAGGTACAGGTAGTGATTTCTGCTGTAATTTGAGCAAAAACTGCACACACAACTTGCCATTATAAAAATAAAAATATATTATTGTTTCAGTATCTTAATCCTCCTCAGCAACTCTTCCACCTTCTCCCTTGTAATCACCCTTTTTAGGTCTTGAGTGCACATCATTACATGCTAGTACAGTGCTGACCATAACTTCAGGACTTCAAACTGGCCAATATTAGAGAGGTATAAGTCGCTAGAATGAAAAAGGGTTTCCTTTGGTTCCACAAACTACAGAGCATAAAATCACCCCTGGTTTGCTAGTGGCCTGTTTTATTTGATCCCCATTTCTGATAGGCACAAATACGCATTTGCATGTCAGGTCAGAGCAACAGCTTAGACATAAGAGCAAGCGTTTGGAAGAATGTTCCCACAAGCAGAGAGTAACACTTCCCAAATGAGTCTGAGTCTGACCTAAAAGAGAACAAATACACAAGTGCTGTCCAGCCACTTTTCCAAAGACAAAAGAGCTGCCACTTTCAAAAAAGACTGAGTTACATTGACATTTTGCATGTTAATCTCTTCCTTTTATGGACACTAAAGTCAAAGGGGATCTTGCTGTGAATTTCACAGTGAGAAAGAGTGCTTTCTTGAAGAATTTCTGTATTTAGTGTTTTATATGGAAAGCCACATTTCTGAAGTTTTCATGCATCTAGAAGACTGAGTTACTTAGATCCAAGCCTAACAAGGTGACATTTCTGGTAGTTGCATCAGATTTGGTAGTTGCATCTGGTAGTTGCTACTTATGCTGCTTCTGTTAAGAGTTGTCACCACCTTCCACACAACCATAGCTAATGAATTCCATGGAGAAATTGTCATTTATTCATTGACAGGGACTGTTGATCCCTCAATGGGGCAACAGATCAACAGAGGTTTTAAAAAAAAAAAAACCTGAAGGATGGTGGTCGTGAACGCAGAAGCTGTCTTTTTCCATGAACCTCTCATGGAATACCACTTCAAAAGAATACATACAGTTTGGACTGAGACACACACGAGATCTGATAATGTGCATCTGTGACCTACAAAGGAGGTGGGATGGGAGGTATTAAGTTGCATTCCCCTGCGTTGTAGACTGGAAGAGAGATCGTGTGCAGCAGCAAAGAGCCATACCTAGCCCAACACAGAGCCGTGGTTTGAAAGAATAATGTAACCTGGAGTTAATGGAAATAATACGGAGGTTCTGTCTTAGACTTCTAAAACCAAGACAAATTTGAAGTGAAGGTTAAAACACCATCTCCTAACCTGCTCTATTTTGCTTATATGTTGCAGCACCACATATGGTATCGATATGTAAGATCACTCACTATTTAGACTACTGCAGCAATGTGAGTTACAGAGCACCAGTCTTCATTTAGACTGTTCTTGCTTTCCCTGGTTTGTGTCTCAGCCTTAATGTCACTTTAACAGAGCTTTCCCCCCCCCCCCCCCCACTTTTGGTGGTTTAACAGATATAATACAGCATTTATAGAGCATATCGATGTGTGACAGCTTGCCACAGATCATAAACACATTTTTCTGTTGGAAATGTTGAAGTCGTGATTTTCACCAAGTGATCTCCAGTTCTCTAAGGTTTGCTCCTTTAATTGTAAATAGCCAGAAAGTCATCAAGCTAGCATTTAATAAACTTTTAATTTGAAATGGATTACCACATGTTGTGTTTGTTTACCCATTATTAAATCTCTTAGCAACATATCACCAGCAGAAACAGCATACTGTAGCACTGCATAGATACATTAAAAAACAAACCCATGGGGGATATTAGCAGCTAATAATATCTTTAAAGAAGGCTCCAAGAAAAATAAATAAATATAAACAATATAAAAAATTGCTCCTAGAAATCTTGTTAGTGCAGATCTGTTTGACACTGAAATTGCAGACCTTCCATGATCAGCGTATTTCAGAGGTCTGCGTGCAAAATAGGGCATACACTAGTGCTCTCAGCTCTTGGAAATCAGTCTTTCTGGACTTCTCAATCTGAGTATCACGAGCTTTTCTATGTGTTTCCAGACATGTGACCTATTTAGTTGCAGTGTCGATGTGCATGTGTGTACACGTGCATGGGAAGACTGATGGTAGGGCCAAACAATGGTAAGGACAAGTCTGATTTATTAAGAACTTGTCCATGACACTTCACTAGTGAGAAAAATTGGCTGCAACTCCACCTTTTGGATCTGCTATTCATGGTTTTGTGCTGCATCTCTAAGCACTTTAGCAGATGTGTAGAAGATATATGGCAACAAAAAGGACCTTACTACTCAGTACAATGTACATTTATGCCTCCATGCTTCTCATATCAGGGTGGTTATATAAAAAGCCTTTTGATCACAGTGCAATTGCTGCTTAGCCTGAAAGTGTCACAGGGCAAACTTCATTTTCTTTATCTCCTAAACCATCACTGACTGTCTGAAAAGTACTTCTACTGACCTCTTTTCGTGTTATGCTTCCAACCTGAGCTGCACATGCACCACACTAAATGATTATCACTTATCTGCTGCTCTTTTTTTTCCTTCCAATATCCTCCTCTTTCTCCTCCGATGCCTTTTACAGTGCATCACCCCTGATGTTCTCAAATGCCTGAGGAACCTCTTCCTGAAATACTAAATCTCTGTTTCAGATCTGCGCATAATATTCAAACAAACACTACAACCTGTGAGTTGGCCGCATCCCTCAGTTCATTAAACAAGAGGGAATATAGGAATGTCTGTATACTAAAAAAAAAATATTTTGGGCCATAGCAGTCAGATCCCACATGCCAAAAAAGAAAAACCAACAGCAGTGTCCTGCCATTCTTCTCATTCCTGGATTTCTAACAGGAGCAATTTGTGAGTCCATTACAATATGGCCAATTACGTCTTCAGCGCAGCTACACCAGGAGACACACAGAGGCCAGGGAGGATGCTCAGTCTAAAAGTAACATTCAACAATTTTTTAAGAAAGCTCCTGGGGAGGTCTGCTGCACATAAGCAAATGATAATTTGTCTTTCCTATGGGTTACCACTTGATTGAATCTTAATGGAATTTCATAGGGGTAGCATAAGGCATGCCTCTGATGCCAGAACTACCTTCCCTGCCAAATCTGAAGTCCCTGTTGTAGCCCAGGGAGGTGCTAGAGCTCTTCCAGAAATAATTAGACAAAAACATAACTACTTTTTCTTTCTTTTTTCTTCCTGTAAGTTTGGTGTCATAAGCAACTTTCCAAGCATTCTTCAGCCTCAAGCCAAGGCCAGCATGAAAAGTTTCACCCCCAGCAGAGAGGCCAGTTTAAATTGCTCACAACTGAAAGCAAAGTTAAGCAATAATAATAAAAAGAATCAGAGTACTCCTGCTGTAACACATGTTGGACCAATATCTGAATGAGAAAAATCTGGCTTAACAAGAACAATAATGACTAGCCAGCATTAAAATGAAACTATGGGTTTCTTCAATGAAAGCTTGAACATAAACATGAAAGTTTGAATCTATCACCTTGTGGTCCAGACTGCTCAACCTTCTCTGAGACACCATTCTTTTCAGCAATGCTTGAATACGTGAGAAGCTCAGGTGGGAGATGAAGATGCATATCACACTTACTTTGCTTATCTGAATCCTGTGGTAGTTTAATTATCTATTAAGGGAAAAAAAAAAAATAATATGAGGATAAGCAATTCAGTATTCTACAAAGCCAGAACATACTTGTTTGTACACTATTTGTGAACTCTAGAAGTCCAAGATGCTGCTATGAGTATTTTAGGAAGTTCTTGTTTCTCTATACTCCATTTACTACACTTTTCTCTCATATCACTTTCCCGTGTATGTCTTCCCCATGCTTACAGACTGAAGCAGACATCCCAGTCAATGGGGGTGACTCACAATCCAAGTTCAGAATCACCTGGGAAAACACAGATAATCTGGATAATTAAATCATCTCCTTTTATACACCGAGTTGAAAGACTAATTTTGCAGCTTTGGGGTCCCTGCCCCCCGGCAAACATTCTGACTCTTATGTTATTTTTTTACCATAGCTTAGCTAATACTATTTCTGACATTCCTAGTATATCTTCGGTATAATTTTTTGTAAAATTCTTATTTCTCTACATGATTCTGAAGCTATTTTCACTTACTTTCACTCCTGGTAGACCCAAAAATGAAGATTGCCTGAAAATCATCACTACGAGAAAATGAATAACTACACTTTCTATTCAGTAAACCCATATGTTCAGAATTCATCTGTTTTGATAAGAGTTTTTTCCTGACCCAGACATAACTAACTATAAAAAAGGTATAAGTCTGAGGTTTTTTTAAGATTCTGAATGAGGAAACATATCTCAGTTACAATAAAGACCTTAATTTGCAAGTCCAGAAACAAAGCTTCTGCTGAAGAGGAGTTCTTAATTCAGGCCTATTTTCAAGATATACAAAAAACTTTCACACCTGAACTATATATAAAAACTATTCAAAAGTAAGGTTCCTACCACACCAGAGCCTTGCTTGCTAGAGCTGGGGGCCCCAGACGTACAGATTCAACAATATGATAAATATTATTTTATTTTGTAGCCATGTGAAAGCATCTCTGAGATTCACTAAAATTGTAGAGGAAATTAACATGTACTGGTGGCAGGCTTAAACTCAGAATTTCAACTTCTGATCCAATTACTCGGCACTCGAAAAAATATTTTGATATTTGAAACAGTCCTAAACTTTAGCTGTATAAAAACCCACTAATTTAATGTAAAATTTAGAAATAGATGTGATTTTTATTTACTTTATATACCTATACTGGGTAGGTTGATAAAAAGGACAGTATCGATTTTAAGGCTGACAGCAAAAGCGGAATATGTTTGGAGGAACAATTACTAAACTAACAGATCTAATTTTTTTTTAAATACAAACCTGAAAGTAGAGATTGCATAACCAATGATCCAAGTCTTGGGAAATGAAATTTTCAATTTTTTTGAATCGGTCAACTTTGGAGTCATAATGGCCTCTGAGGAAGGGACATTTAAATTTTCCCTCTAAAGCATTAAAATTGTTGTCACACAAGGGAAAAGCTCCCCATCCCACTTCTCGATCGATGCAAGTGCAGGTCCCACGAAGAAGGAAGAGTTCAAAGAGAAGGACCATGCCTGGCTTCACAGCCTTTCTAGGTGGTAGAACCTAGCAAAAGAAGAAAAGGGAAGATTTATTAGTCATAAAAACATCACAAGGGAACCAAGTTTCTTTTATCATATAAAGCTTTACAAACTTCATACCTTTGAACCAATTTTGCATGCTAAAACAATTAACAACTCTTCTCTTTCCACCAAATCATGCATTTGAACAATTTTCCACTCCAACAGAATATGCTGTGCTTTTCTTTCATGCTAATTTTCTGATTTCTTTTTTTTTTCCCCTTGGCTTTCTGAATGTGTTCATTTTGTCTTTATTTACCAGTGGTAGAAAAACATTGCCACTAGAAAACTTTAAGACAGAGTAACTAACCTACTTGGGAATCTGAGATGTCCCTGTGAGGGCTTACTGGTTCACCACTGGGTTCTTGCAACAATTTCGGAGAGTTCATCCAAATACCCAGTGAGAACACTTGCAGGCTTGCTCCTCACTGAGTCATAAGCTCTTCTCCACCCAGTTCTGGGAATTATATTGGTACACAATAGCTTTCCTCCTTCAAATTAAAGCAGGGAAACTCTTCTTGCAAAGTATGTGAACCTCAGGGTAGGGTCAAAAAGGATTTTGAGGTAGTAAACTCTCAGCATACCAAAGAGTGGTAAACACTGTTTACATTTTTCATAAGATACCTAGAGATATTCTTCTGAGCAGCTTGGAGCTAAGGGAGAGGGTTACCAGTGCCTCAGGGCCTGGAGCAATTGTGTTCCCATGGCAAAGATTTGAAAATCGGGGTGAAGAAACACCCTGAAGTAATGAATTTATGTAAATCTCTCTGTCAGGTTTGCTGTGTGAAGCAATGCAAGATCATGGAGAAGAGGTTGGAGAAGGAAGCAGGGCAAAGACAAAAGGTTCCGGTCCTATGCCACAATTTTAAGTAATTTTTTAAATTATTGTAGGGGTTGACCCAGGTCCTGTTGAACAGTTCTAACACATTCAAAAGGGCATATAAAACAAAAACCATACGAAAGCTAGAACACTATGACTACCATCATACTCTGGCTGACAGCTTTGAAGGGTAGTCACCTGGGGACAAGGGGAACAAATACACCAGCTACACCTCTCACAAAGCAAAACATCTGTATCACCACTGCTCCTACACATTCTCCTGGATTACAGAGAACTGGGACTGCCTAATCTCTTAAATAAACTGTCTTGGATGCTTCTCTGATAGAGATATTTTTCTGTTATTTGGATGTTTTCCACATTTTATTGTTCCTATTACAATCCTCACAGTTCATAGAAGCAAATGCCTTGCTACTTGCCATGCAGAAGCTCCTGCCCAGCCTTACCCTGCCTTCCAGCCAAGGTAGAGAAAGAGGAGCCTTTTTCTTTCCTCCCTGTGAACTGGCATGTACTTATAGAAGGCCACAATATTCAAGGGTATCCTCTGACTTTGAGTGTCCCGTAAGATATACCCTCAGTATTTTTTGAAACTCAGAATAAGGCCTCCAAATAGAAGACATCCATCCAAACCAATCACACACTATTAAAATCCTAAAATACCAAAATCTTATTAAATTAGCAAGGATTTCCCCAATCAGACAACATTCTGCAGCCAATAACCAGACACAAATTTCTACTGCTTCTAATATTTCTGCACGTAAGTACACAACTCAACACAGCTCTTTCTTGACTGATATTTTTAAATACAAGCATCACTTTTTTAAACTCCTGATTGAACAGTAAGCAAGATAATAAGCACAACTCAGGTACAGCCAAGCTTTTTCTTTTTTTCTGAAGCAGCTAAGGGATTTACCCATATCAGTAACTGCTATGTTAGGAGATGATACATGTTTGTAGTTGTGCTAGATTATTTTTTTTTTGAAGAGGCAAATATAAATTATTATTTCTAATAATATACTTTCCCATTTCAAGTTGTATATTGTGATTAGATAACAGCAAGAAAGAGGAAGCCATTTAAGGAAATCTTTTAAAACTATAAATATTGTCATTATTATGTAGGTGTACTTTATATTAATTATGTAAATATATTCTAAGACTTAGTGTAGGCTTAAAATGAAACAGAAGCATCTGTTGAAAAATGCCATAACCCTGTGGCAGCTGCTATTAAACCATTAACAGTATCAGGTTTCATTTAAACCAGATTTACCATTTTCTGTAACAGCCCGTGGGAAAGCTAAAAACATTAGGCACAAATTACTGACAAAAGAGATCCTTAATCAAGCCATACATTTCATTTGGCTAGCTGAGTGCTAGATAGTAACCTCTGTGCTACAAATTAAAGGTGGTGGTTACAAGGCTATGATCAAAGACAATTACCTGCATTATTGAACAATCCCAAAGCATATGCAGCTGAAATCACTACTGTATCGCAACATCCCTTTTGGTTTCTCCCTTATTTCCCAGACTTACTCTTTTCTTAGGAAGAAATCCAACAGTATATGCTCTTCTACCAACCTGCCTATAAACAGACAGTAGTCAAACAGTTGGTGTAATGGTAATCATTGTGACTATCAAAAATTTATTTCTTTGTTTCTGGCTGACAGTTATTTTTCATTTGCTATAAGCTCTCATCCTGGACCTAGACTGCAAACTCACTTTTTGGGACTGGAAGCATCCCTTTGCTTACAGTTACAAGGGCTGGATGTTTAAGCCATGCCATGATCCAAACACACGATGACAAAACAAAACCAAGGATTTTGTCACATACCTATGTGCTGCAAAGTCTGAGGTTGTAAGGACTATCATTTTGGGAGTCTTTATGCATGAACACTGGGTGCCTGACCCAGGTAGGGCAGTGTCACACACCTCAGTTTACACAGTCAAATAAAACATACCTACTAAGTAAGGAATTTCTTTATGTTGAATCCATACAAAAATCCTCACCAAGTCCTTGCCTGTTACTCTATGCCAACAGGCCAAGCATTCATGCGGGCACCTGTGGGCTTTCATTTCCATCCCGATGGGCACTGGGAGTGTGATTTACATGGGGGAACAGCTGTTTAGGAAGGGACTGCCAGGCTGAAGCAGAAAAGTTCCAAAAAGGAGGCAGGTCCCCTCAACAGCCCTATGCTAAACCTATTCCCATCACCACGATGAACGCACAACTCCGTCACAGCTCACTGTCCCACAGCCTGAGGGTCAGAGAGCCCTGGGAGGGAGCTGGATGTTGTGCCACCTGCCCTTCATTAGCCTCCTCCTAGGCGTTGAGCCTGAGAGCACTGATCTGGGGCACAGCCAGAAGGACCCATAGGCATAGATGCACCAAGGCATTTCGGCACATAGCTCTGACTGAAATCCACAGTCTTTGAGTGCCTGCATGCCTCTGTGGGTTTGGGCTGTCATGCTCAGGTACAGTGCAGGAGACAGCTCAGGTGGTTAGAGGAGGAGGAGGGGACTCAATGGTTTCTCTCTCTCAAGAGACTTGGGACAGTACCTGGGATGGGCAAGGCACAGGCAGCTCATACTGACAGCTTTGTTTTGATGGGCTGTTTCGCTTCTGAATAATACTTAAAAAAAAAAAAAAAAGATTAGCAGTTACATTTTCCATGCTAGTAGCAACCTCTTGCAAGGCACTATTTGATAAGTTAGTCCACAAGCCTGCATCAACGCTGTTGATGTTCAAAGAGAGCATCCTATGTAAACACAGCCTCCTGGGTTTTAATGGGTCTTCTCTCGAACACCTTAGCTCAGGTAAAATTTCCATTGAGGTCTGTGAGATATATAACCTTTCACAGTGCTATGAAAGCATCCAGCGCCCACTTTTTACGGGTGTAATTTCTCCTGCAAAGAGAGATGCAGCAGAGAATAAATAATGCTCATGCGTGCCTGCACAGGCACAAGTAATTCTTCTTAGACTGCAGTTAACAGTGTTGCATTTAATTGAATTAAATCATAGTGAACTAAAATTATCTCTTGCCACTATTTCTGAATTCAACTGTTTTATATCAGTTTTATTGTAATATATCTTACTTCCCCATATGCCACCATAATTTCAGCAAAGAAATAATTTACGAGAGAGAGAGAATGAATTCTATTTGAATATTTAAATAAACAGATCGAGTGTGAGGATTTGGGGGGTTTTGTCTGACTTAATCTTGGGTTTTAGCCTTGTCAGGGAAGAAATAAACCTTTACTTCTCTCCTCTGCACCTTCAAATATTTTCAGTTTAGAAGAAAAGGGACAAAAGTTACATTACTTACTTCACATAACACAAAGATTTGACCACTAAACATGTACAACTCAAATGGATTAAAGTGAAATAGAATATGAAAGGCAATTCAGTGTTTACGTATTATATAGAAGAATCTTGCAAAACACCCTATAAATTAATAGCTCATTGTTTCTGATTATGAAAACTGCGGCAAATGACCCCCACTGGTGTAAAATATGGGTAGAAAGCCTTTTAAATAGGAAGCAGTTCCCATCAAACTATTTCATTAACAAATAAAAAATTACTTCGCTATATAAGGTGAATAGTGCTGCAGACAAGTCTGTTATCATCAAAATAAGGTAGAGCTTTCACAACCAGATTTCAAGCCCTCCCTGTTTACGTGCCAGGTCAGCATACAGGCAGAGGGAAGGGCATTCTTGGGAAGTGTTTGTATAACTTTGAAATTTATAAAAGGCCAGAGGGGAGGGAATAGAAACATGGACTGAGGTAAAAATAAAATATCATGTTGTTAGAGTTTTCCAAAAGTCCTATCTATCACCAGAATATCCTGGAGTAGCTGGAAACTTACTTCCCCAGCTTTCTATTGCTGCCTGTCTTTGAACAGGTATCTGAATACAAAATAACACATATCAAAGAAGGACCATGCAGTGCACTATCATTCATTTCCCCATATATATGTTTTTTCCTATATTCTGAAAAAAAGAATAGACGTTTCAAGCCTGTCATAAGTCAAACAACCCCCTGACTCCTCTCCCTGCAGCTTGCAGATCTCCTTAAACCTTTATACAGTACCACCATCTTTCCTGTGACCCAGTACCCCAACCCCCCTACTGTGGCGGAGTATGGACCAGAAGTGGTTGTGCAGCACGTGAGCTCAGGACCAGGGATGAGTTGCGCAGAGCACAGGGCAGCAGTGTTTGTAAGCAGGCGATTTATTCATTGCTCAGTCCCACACCGGTGACAGCAAGCAGGAATTCTGACACGCTGTGCCAAAGCACTCCAAAGCCTTCCCAGAGCCACACCAAGCACCCCGATGGGAACACCTCCTGCCCTCTCCCATGCTGCCAGAGCAGCAATGATTCCCCACTGCCCCTCTTTCCTCTAGGAGAGATAAGTCAGTGCGTAGTTAACTCCAGCAGCTTCGCATGCAGCACGACTACCTTACACCAGAGGACCAGAATCTGGCCTTTTATCTTCCCAAATACAGGGGAATAATGTTTGCATTCTGTGAGCTTTAGCCTCTACATCTGTTGCTAATTGTCCTGGCACATCTGCTGCTAATTCTTTTCTGTTCTTTGACCAGCAGGGAGTAGTAATGTATGGTACAGCCAGCTCTAGCCTCCCTGAGCGTTTCTGGTGATATACCGCTGGCAGGGGTGGATTCTGACCTCATCATGCAAGGGGAGAAATTGCCTTTGTAAGAGGAAGGCAGGAACCCCAGTTCCTTCTCCTACCACTCCTGTCTCACTTATTTATTCCTGAGATTGATTCCAGCCCAGTCAGAGCATGAGTTTCCCAGGATAACGTAGGCCACTGACATGAAACAGCAAAGTTTATTTCTTTTGTGTCAAGAGGACGCGTACTTTGCTCAGAAACCACTCGGAGCCAAGGAGTCTCATGAAGACGTGGCTCATTTGGCACGCAGGGCTGAGTCACGCAGCGGTACCACTCTGCTGCCCCGGGCTCCAGCGCAGGAGCAGGCGGCTTTCCTCTCCTCTTTGCTCTACCAGCTGCTCCACCTCGGGTCTGTTTGCTGATGCTGTTCTGGATTCCCCATCATTCCTCGCATAACACAGCATCCTCTTCTCCCACAAGCTCCAGTCCATCCAGGGATGCAGCAACACCCCCTTCACCAGGGAAGTTGTGCCACTGCTCAGTTCACACTCCTGCAGTATTTCCTGGATGATCCCAACCTGGTCAGGCTCTGCTGTCTTCCCAGGGGCTCAGCTACCGCCCTTCCAGCAAAGAAACAGGAAGATCAACTCCTGATAATAAATCCCCTTTTCCTTGTGTGCTCTGCTTAAAAACTGTGTGTTAAAACAGGATTGCTTGTTATTTTGTGGCGTATTTTCCCCATTTCTGTAGTACAACTTTGCAAATAACTTAATCATCCCAAATTCACAGATAACTATTTAAAATGTGAAATGCCTCAAAACTAGGTATTTTAAGGAAAATAAAGTGTCTTCTGAGGGTGTTTTGCTGGTTCCCATGACTTGCAGATACAGACTAAAACACAGCTTAAGCCCCATTTCTCAGTTCCAGGCTCTCAGCTCTAGCAAGTCGTGGAATTGCTCCATTGTTTTTCCACTCACAGCACTTTTTGTTGGGGAGGGCATTTATTTTGTTCTTGGTGTCCTCTGTTGTTTGGAGTTTACTTGGAGGTAAGTACACAAGCAGGGGCTTCTGCATTCTGCCTTCCCACTGATCCGCCCCAGATAACATATGACTTTTGTACAGCTATTGTATCCTACTGCTCATGTCAAGTTCTCTTACAGATGTAATTTCTTATCAGGTAGGGAATAGGGCATGGAGTGGTCCAAAATAAAAGCCTGTCCCTAGATTCTCCTGATTTTTAACATGTGTCTGCTAGATTTTCCAACGCAGACCACATATCTTACCCTAGAATCAGATATGATGCATTATAATGTAGGCCACATTTCTCAGGTCTTTGGGCAGTGTGCTGAAGGAGCACACACAGTACAGTCCAGCGGGTGTTTCCAAGAACTACTCCACTGGAACACAAAGACTAGGCAATGTGTAAAAACTCCAGTTAGTTACTGAAAACAAAACCTGGGATAAGTACTAACCTTTTGCATCTGTAAGTCAATTGCATAATGCTAAATAAAGTAAATATAATAATTTTAATATGCAATGGCATTGTAATGTCAGCACACCAGAGTTAATGGATCCCTTCAAGTCTTCACACAGTGCTGGAAATGGAGCTTTCCACATTGGGGAAGTCCATCTATGTGCAGCAAACATCTCCAGAGAAACCACCTGGCTGCAGCTCATGGTTGGACTAGAATCTGTGCAGAGCACAGCACGGGGCCAGAGTAGGTCCCTGTGACACTGTCTGCTGGGCACACAGCAAGGAGAAAGACTCATGGCCATTTGGGAAGAAGAGCACTAGCAGCCAGCCTGAGCAGTGCAGGACCCTTGGCCCCGTGGTGTAAGCAGCGCCCAGGGCTGCTCACTGCATGCCACAGAGGTCCAGCTCCAGGGTGGCAGAGAGGCATGACAGCTGGAACAGAATTGTTCTGAAAACATGTGTTTCGAGGAGCTGTTGCAAAAAGACATTTAGCAAATAGCAATCAAAAACCAAAACCCCAACCAAACGCAGATAAACAAAACAGAAGCAGTGGTAAGTATGTGTTCCTACTGCGTGAACAAAACATCAAACCTTCAGCCTTGAAATAAATACAAGCATCCATCTAAGCTTAGTTCTTGCATTTACCAAAAGGTTCACGTAGCACCTTATCATCCCAACTACAAATAATTGCATCCAGGGAAAATTTAAGTGGCTCTCATTTTGAAAGTCCTCTGGCACTGCCAAGCATTATTACTTCCTATCTTTTTTCATAGTGTATCAAACTCTTATGTTATGTCCTACAAAGTGTCCTAGAGCTAAATTTTCTTCATCTGTGCCAGCACTTCACTAAAGAATAAAATAAAGGGGGGGTGGGGGCGAAGTTTGTGCTCTACTTTTCCTAATGATACCTTTGTTTTGTAATTACTAAAAGCATCAGTCCTTAGACAGCTGCTGACATACAGAAAATAAGGTCCTTGAAACTGTTTGTTTCATCATATTTTAAGAATTAATACCTTAGGTCATGTTAATCAGTTTCTGATATATGTAGTTTTCAAAATGCACTTCAGGGAAGAAACTGTTGGCAATGACTAATAACAACAAAGATATGAACTTTATTTGTTAGATCTCCAACTCCAAATGTGAACATTACCAAAGTACTTTGCCTTCTTAAGTATTTAGGAAGCCTGAAATAAAAAATAAATCCACTTCATTCAGTGAAATAGAACATCCTCTTTTTCCAAGCAAAAGAGTTCAAATTTATTAATTTTGTAGCTATATTTTAAAATGAGTGTCAGCCCCTGCTAGATGACTGCATGATAAGTGTCCTGAAACTTCAGGAAAAGGCACTAAATTTTTCACAGCATTTGTGTTTCATTTTCAGTGTAATAAAAATATGGTGCCCTTTTAATAATGAATAATAGATCTCCTGGTATGATTTACATGCGTGGATTAAATGTCATGTTTGAAAAGTTGCTGTTTTATTCATATTGAATTTCCCTCAAGTAAAACAAAATGGTACCCAGCTACTGTTATAATATTGCTAGTACCTTGCCACACTGATACATAAATATTAACCAGTTGATATACTCTTTAAAAATCTACAGATCTGTGAACTGATCTGTCAGCAACAGTGGCTTTATATGCATATTAACTGATTTAGTGCCATCCTGAGTTTCAGATACGTTGGGGAAAATGCATAACACCGGTGCTCACATACTTCTGAAGCTCACATTTTTCTCACTGAAGTGATGATTTTGGAAGGCTAGCACAGAGTAAGGACCGATGCTGAATGGGTGCAGAGGGACTGGGATTAAAAAGCAGCTTGGGGAGCCCAACGCTGACATGATTGTCCCTGTTACTCCTCAGCAGTGCTGGACTGACATCCCAGATGACTGGATGGTTTAATGAATGTTTTTTAAATGGCACTTGCAGACAGTTTCATTGGCTTATAGTGCTCTTTGCAACAGCAGAATATTCCCTATCTGAACTTCCTCTTCTGAACAAAAATCTCACTTCCTAACAGGCAATATTTTTTCCAGAAAAGCATTACAGAAATGTTTATCATATATTGCAAATACTTGAAATAGGAACACCTTCCTTAAAAGTTCCTTCTCTTAGAAAGAGAAACTTGCAATACACAACAAAATATTTTGGTCCTGATAATTGAAATTATAGCTGAAAACATTTTTTTATTTTTTTTAAGGAAGAGAAGCGTTTTTGCCACACTCCAATTTTCATTCCATTGAAACCAATGAATATTTTGACTCTGCAAAGTGAGGATTTGTTCTTACTGTTGTAATTGTTTCATACAACTACCTTAATGTTTACTGCATTAACTTAAGAAAGGCTGACAGGAAAAAAAAAAATAAACCAGCTCACTTTTTATTTTTCTGAGCAAAATTAAACTTTTGCATCCCACAACTCATTTCTGCTCTTCAAGTCATCATTAAACTGAAAAACGTAGTTTGACTTGCTAATACTGGGACATGGACCCTGTGGAGTAATAAGACACTGCTTTAAATAACCGTGAACAAGAAATGTTTACTGACTACTTAAGTCTTATTTCTAGTAGAATCTTAGCTACCATGAGACAGCGATAAGGAAATGATACTGGTAATCTAGTTGATCTAGTGTAAATATGATGCAGTCAGATCTGTGCAAGTGCTGCAAAGAACAATCTAATTGCATAACTGCCTTGCTAGATGCACTGTAAGCATCTCGTCTCCTTTTCTACCATCTTCTTACTCAACTTGCATTCCAGGAAAATCAGGCAGTACAAGAGTATATTGGAAGTTTAAGAACAAAGCTTCTTTACTGCCAGAGTTAACCTACCGCATTTTTTGAATATCAGTTTGAGTTCACGTTCAGTTTCTGTGATAATACAGGTGAAGTTCCAAAACAACTATTGCTTCACCTAAAGCTGCCAGCGTTAACCCATCTAAGTCCAAAGTCCCCTTGCATAAACTAAATATATGGAAATGTCCTTGAAATGCTGGGTCCAAAACAAGTCCCCTTCAGATCATTCTGTTCGCTGCCATTCCTAACATTTTCAAGTCATTTGAAACAGGCATTGCATGTTATTGTAATCCAAAGCATTAAATACATGTTGTTTTGTCCAGCATAATTTAAGGGGAAAAATTGACTCATGTGACTGTCTGGCCTTACTGAAAGCCAAATAAAATTCAGCTGGAGCTATTAGAAGCCACTGCCTAATATGCAGCTAGAGGTTATTGGGGGAGGTAGGTTGACAAACTAAAAAGGAGGACAGTGAAGGAGGGGAAAGAAGGGAAGCTGGCAAGCTGGAGCAAAGAACATTGATTAATGAACAAAAAACATTTTTGAAAGGTCGGGTGCGCAAGTCAGACTAGCCCCGAGGCAGATCTAACTTACATGACCAGCACTTTCTGTATGCAGCAGGTAACCCATGCTGACACCAACTTCGCTGACATGACAGGGTTATTATTTTTGGAAGGATGTAGCGTTCTGGAACAATTTCTCTAATATATTAGTTAAAACTAAGCTTTCCTTCAATATCAAGCATGCATGTCTTTTTTTTCACCATGTTTACACTGAACTCCTATCGTTATTCTGGCCAATGAAAACAAAAGCTTATTCTTCATTTGTGAGCACTTGTATTTTCCCCCTGTAATATATCCCAGGGCAGCAGTGCCGTATATAAGATTGTGTTCAAATCCAGATGCTCATCTGGAGCCCACCACTAAGACCTCACTACTTACACTAAGTTTTGCAGTAGATGCTAACCATCTGAAGCCTAAAATTTGCCTCATCTCAGCACAGATCCTAAAGGTTTCTTTAGAAACGTACCTTAAGGCCATGGACCAATACTGAGGTGGAAGAACAGAAAGATAGAAATATTCATGGTATGACATCTACATCTTCAAAAGGAACTGGTGGAGGAGATTCTTTAAAATTAAGCTTCTGCTGCCCATTCTACAGTAATGAACACAGGGAACCATCAGAAGATCATTTAGTCCAACTTCTCCTCCTGGTCCTGCATTTTAAGTGGACTTGCCCAAGATCTGCACCCTGGTTCACTAGACTAAAAATGAAGTTTCGTGGAGGTGCTAATTAAGGTCCGCTGTGAGACTCAGAGAGGACTTCAAAGAAAACTCTGGTAAAATGGTAAAACTACCAACCCTTTCTCTCAGACCTTTGGATGAACCATAGTAGCCATCACTATGCAGTTCCTGAGGTGACTGCAACCCAGTAGACTTCTCACGTGCTCCTCACAAATCCATGTCAGGAGTTCCTTAGCACTGAGGAGCAGCTGGACAAAAAATGGGTCAATCTGAACTAGCTCTTGCTTTGCTCTGAGGGCTGAGATAGGCAGTTTGGAACAGGGAACGTTCCCCAGGTAGGAGCAAAAGCAACAAACAAGAGCCAGGAAAAACACGAAGCTGAAAGAAAGAAGCAGGGCACGCCAAAGTCGTTCAGTTGTACTGCCCGTAGCCTTCCTTCGATGAAGCCTGAGAGGACAGTGAGGCAGCAAGCAGGATGCATGCGCTCTGCCTAGGGAGGAATTTCTCAGTGATTTCTCTGACAGACATATGTATTTGTTTTAACATCATGTGACATTCACATTCACAATTTCCCTCTCTATACATGTGATTATTTTCATACCAACAGCTGTATTTACAGACACTCTTCACTACCCATTACAGATGACAAACAATTAAAAAGGAGAAAATGTGACTTATCAGCACTTTAGATATCACAGACCCAATACTTGAAATTACCTATCCACAAATAACTGAAAGCTCAGTGCCATACATAAAAGTCGCTTTTTCTGAAAGCTCTTTGGGATAGGGATTGTTTGCTCTGTATCTACACAACACTTTGCACAACGGAAGGGGCGGAGGAGGAAATCTACTGTTCCACTGCAAGCTAAATATTTGAAAATGGAAGATTCTGTTATCCTACCAATGCCTCATAACACACAAAGAAGCCACACAGAGAGATGGGAGTTGTTTTTCAAACCATGAAGAAGCTTACATGTGCCAGAGAGTTTATCTGAGACCAGTGTTTCAACCAGCACTAGGCATTAGCTACAACAGTGAGCAACTGACACACAACAATCCTGCCACGCACAGCATGCTTAGGCAGGAAAATATGTGTGCCTCAGTCACAAAAGACAGAATAAAGCCTCAAGTGTTTGGGCTCCTTCCAAAATAATCCAAATGCTGCTTTTTTGGCAAATGGGGGTCAATGGAGCTAAAAACTCACAGAAGGATTTGGGCATTCATGTGTTTATATACACCCACTCGTTCATTTATTATTCTAAAGCTACTTTACAGAAATCAAATTACATAGCTGACAAGCTGCATAGATAAGAGAGAATAAAAGTAAAATTTAAAATTAGCTGACAACACTATATGATGTAGTGTATATTTGGCACTTTTAGAGTGAGTGATGAGGGTTAACCTAGGGGAAAAAAAATTGCACCTTCCTAAATTGCACCTTAAATTATTAAATAAATTATTAACATGATGGAATGCATTAAATATATAAGCCTGAAGGAGAAAGAGCGGATGTGTTTTAACTTTCAAAGCAAAGACAGCATATTTAAGAAGTGTTGCTTACTGTCTGGATACTTTGTCTGAAGTAGATTTCAGTGTTGTAGAAGTTTCCGTTGTGATGAACAGGAGCCGTTGTCCCAGCCCGAGGCTGCTCCTGCAGTTTGGGCCAATCCAGCAAGCCACCACCTAAGCGGCTGAGAACAGACACTTTGAGGGTGTAGTAGCCTTTAGGGACCTTATCTTTGATTCCCCTCAGGCATTTGACGTGAATGTCTATCAGCTGTGGAGTCTTGGAGCAGTCAACCTAGGGAGAAGGCTCTGAGTTACTGACCTGGGTTGATCTGACCTTAACCATACAATTAGCAAGAACAAATTTCTTCAAGAAAATAACTACCGAAATGCAGACAACATGCTTCTTGTTCAACCTGCAATTACCTATTGCTAACCCAGGATCTGCAATTAGGGAGGTCAAAAGTCATGGAGATGACAGATTAAAAAAAATAATACAAATACTACTAATAAAATGTTCGGCATCCTTGGGGAAAGGTGGAGCTGTTGAAGTATGACACCAGAAGCCGTTAGCCTGCAATAATAAGGCAGAATTAACTGGAAAACAATACCTTCAGAAATGCAGCACGCTTTGCAAGACAGGCACGATATGTGATGTGACGAGCAGGCTGCAGGCACGGAGTGAAAGACGGGGCAGGCCATGTTTTAATACTAATTATTAGCCTTGCCAAAGCTGTTAGCGCTGTGTAACACGCAGGCTATCCTTTCACCTTCTGATTATCATATAATCAGATTCTCTTAAAAATAGTAATCAAAGTGCAACACGTGTAGAGTTTAATAACAACTCCCTACAGGCACCTTTATTCCAAGTCCAGACAAAAGGAAACATCTGCTGCTTGCTGTTGACAAGATGTTGTCTGAGTTACAGAACGTTTAGTATGGAATAAACGCTGTGCTGCTATTAGAAATGCCTTTCTGGTGCTTTCCTTGTACTTTCAGCTTAACGTGCACAGGTTGGCAGAGGGGAACAGGCACAGCAGTAGAATCCTTACAAGTCTTGCCTGAGTAAAGGCGCCGGGTCTCTCCCACTACACCAGCAGGTACTTCAGTGCTGCCCAAATGCAATCTGCAGGGTCAAGCACATAACAGGGAATCCCAATTTGGTTTCAGTGTTTACTTCAATGGATAAAATTGCTCCTGCAATAACTATTTAGTGCTTCAAATCAGCAATGATTTCCCTCCACCCCCAAGGAATCAATTTCTTCCATTATTTTGAGAAAACACTAGTGGCTAGGTCATCTTCTTTTAATGAAATGTGATACAAGAACCCATGCCACACTTCAGAATCAAATGGCTACCTTGACTACTAGGTTTAGTAATCTCACAGTTTAAGCCTACAGTAGCTAATAATCTCTTCTTTAATCCTGTCTTGGATTTATTTTGGAAGAGATAGCATATTTCCATATAGATAGAAAGCTTCTGGAATTAAATTAAGCAGTTAAATAAACAGTCGAATTTGTTAAACTTCTTTTGTTTCTCAACACAAACCATACTTAACAACTAATCTGAATGACAATTATTTTCAGCTTAATTAGAAAATCTTAATTAACAATGAAGATTTAACCTTAATATTTTTGGTTTCTGAATCATATATAAAAAAATTAACATTATGTGAATAAATAAGACAATCTTTTGAAACCTCAAGGCAGGATTACTGATGCAGGCAGACTTCGTTATTAAACACATTCTAAATTAAACGCCTCTGTGAATTTTATACTGAAATATATTGTGATAGTTTTGCATGCCAAATGTGACATTTTGTATTTTAGATTCATCTTCTGTAGTAATTTTGGAAATGTCATACAAACAAAGATTTTGTCATTTACCAATGGAATTACTATGCATGGCCGGTTAGCCATCTCTTTTCTGGCTCTTCTGGTTGTTTCAAGTCAGCAAGCCATAAAAAATCTTTATCTCTCTGAAACACAGCAATTTGGAAGATAATCGAATAGTGACTGGGGGGCAGAAACGCCAGTCTGAGGAATTATACCACAATCTCTCTTGCATTTACAACCTTCCTCAAAGCGAGTGTCAGTCGAGTAGGAAAAGGAGATAGAAGATTCATCATATTTCAAGCCTGTCTCATTTGCATGGTGGCATAGCTGTCTCATCTCCTGCTGAAAGACTTTGCTTGGCCAGCGCTGACAAACTGTTTTGAAGAACTCTTGCCATGCACAAATGATTCATCATTAATAGCTTCAGACATTCTCTTTAAGTGTATGGTTACTTCTGCTGGAAAGCGTATTTTGAAACCTGCTAAATTCTATCCTCTTAAACTATGAAAAGAAAAAAAGAAGAAAAAAAAAACAACAATGCAATGCAATTGATCTAGACATTTAGCAGGTCACACGAGGGAAAATAGCACTCATGGAGAACCTCACCTTCCCACAAGGTCCTGCTGCTCCATTTAATCCAGTATTCACACCTGCAAGGTTATCAAAGCTGGCTACCTTTTCTTCTTCACATCCGTTCTCCTCTGCTTTCAGGGGTTGACTTCCCACTCTGCAGCAGTTAGAAAGGGAAGAGGGTGGAAGGACTGAAAAGAAATTAACTACAACGCAGACACAGAAAGCACTTGCCATTGGAAATACATCACAGTTTGATCTTTTCCTTGAATATATCATAAGCCTTGCAGGGCACCCAGGAGAAACAGCAGTGTGCTGAAGCAGAGAAATGGCTCGGTTTCAAAAAGCTGGGCACAAAAAATGCATTCACAGCCCTAGTAACACAACCAGTATTTGTCAGTCTCTGCCACAGGTCGACATAAGGAAACTAAAGTTTCCCTGCCCATGTATAATCAGCTCTGTCTAGCGTCGAGGCTCAGGTTCTAGGTTAAGAATATTAAAGTAGAAAGCCGTTGCCTCTGTCGATGCTTTGACGACTGATTGACAGCTTCAATAAATTGGAACGGGTTTTTGGAAACCATTGGTTCCTTGGGGAACAGGTTGCTCTAAACCACTGAAAAAAATCATATTATAGGTATAATTCTAACTTTTTTTCAAAAAAAGCTTATAAATTTATATATAAATCATATAATGTATAAATACACTAAAAGATCTTATATATATATGAAACCTCTCTATATAAAAATAAATTAATAAGTCATATGTACATGCACATACACAAATTCTCAACTTCCTGTGAACCATTAAACCTTCCTTGGCATTCATATTTTAACTTCTTATGTAATTAGAGTAATTTTAGGGGTAATTATATCAACTGCAAGATTTTTCTGTTTTAAAGAGAGGTCTCTGTAGCAACACAGAACACCAGCAAATAGTGTAAGAACAGCCCTACACTAGATAACCCAACGCTGCCCTGCTCGGTGCATAGGATACACAAAAAGCACAGTACCCTATGGAGAAAGCCTTGTTGCTAGAGCACAGCAGGAGCAAATTCAAAACCAAGTCAGTTATAACAAGCATTATAAAGCTTTATACTTTAATAAACCCATCCCTTCTTTCAAGAGACACAGAATCGTGAGCGACTCCTTTCTCCCTTCTCGGCACAAGTATCTAAAGAGAAATGGTCCCAAGTGAAAACATCTGTAGATGCTCTGCTAGCTTCAAAGCACTTCAGGTCTTGCTTCCACAACCTGCTTTAAAAGGCTGGGGAGGGTCAGACGGCCACGCCAGCGCTGGCAATGTTCCAGCCACACTTGCAGGTGGAGCCAGGGCAGGCAGCAGAGCAAAGACACAGCAGCTTTCAGGAGCTGGAGGTCGTTGTGGTTGTTTGTGGCTCAAGGCCAGCCACATGCCACCCTGGAGGTCAAGGGACCTGCCTGCAGTGTAGTTAGAGGTGTCACATGGAGCCAAGGAGAAATCTTTACATTATGTACAGTTGCAATTCAGGATTAGCTTGGGCATCTAGAACACAGGCAATGAAAGGACAGGTCCTTTTAGTTTGCCAAACCATGTGCATTTCAGTTTTTAGCCACAAAATAAAATGCTAAAATTTGATGTTCATTAAAAAAAGGAAAAAGAATCAAAACCATCAACATCTCGCTGGACTGTACTTCTGAAGCATTCTTTCAGTATTTTCTAACTTGCTCTTAGAAAATTCAACTCCAGTGGCTTCATTCCTGTTTCCTCCTTTGCATGCTAGGTGATAATATGAGAAGACTCCACATTTGTAAAATGAACATGGTTCTTTATGAAGAAAATTACAGAGACTCTGCAATGATGCTAAACATCCCAGTCACAAGCACAAGTGCTAGCTGGGGAATGCAGATTGTCAAATTCCCCTCTTTTGAAACAGATGCTCCCATCTCCAAGTTCCTGGCCCATTGCTACAAATCAGCTTCTACTTGGACTTTGCCTGTGCTTTTTTTTTTTTTTTTTAGAAACAGATATATATATTTACATCAGTGTAAATATATATATTTAATATGTATATAAAATATATACATATTTTACATCAGTAAAATTACCACTGCTGTACAGCTAAATTGTTTTCCAGATTCCTCTACCATTAGAACTGCATCAAGTAAATGCTTAGGCAATAGCTGAATTAGTTGGAAGGTCTGTGTAGACACTAGTCTCTATGACATACATGGGAATTTTTCCCAAGCCAGGACTGATGAGAACTAAGGACTGAAAACAAGAAGCACAGGGTCAAGCACCTTCGAAATTTTATCCTTGAGCTGCACTCGAGTCAACTTGGGTCCAGCTGTCCTAAATGGTAGTAATATATGATGGTTCTTGAAAGGCACTATCTAACTCATAGAGCTGAAACTTCTGAGAATTTAACTTCTCTCCTTCAGAAGAATGGTCTGTTTGGAACTTTGTACTTATTTAGTTTCTCATGATGGAAATTATTTCACTTAATTTGGTTAGAGCTGCATTGACACAGGGGTTCATTAGGACACACATTTGCTTGCAATTCAATTTAAAATTAAATACACTTTGTTGTTGATTTTATTACTTTTAAACTACTGTATCTAGTGCCTTTATTAGCTGCTAATACACAATTATGAAGGTAAACAGTTTTCATTACTGAACATCAAACATTTAAATAACCACATTTGATCTCTTTCCTCGTTGCACTATTTTTCTCTTTTCCCTCCTTTTGCTGGGTATTGGACTGAATAGTGAAGTGAGTTACTCAGTGAAGTCAGGCCTCTTTTGTGCTCACCAGCATGCTCATCGGCTGTCACAGCAGAGCATAGCTTCCTCTGCTGTATCCATGAGGGTTATTTACTCCTTCATTTCTTTACAGGCAATGTGATGCATGTATTTATCTGAAGGTAACGTGTAGCTTGATCACAAACCCATTGCTCTGATTCAGATTTCCCTCACCCTCTAAGGATAATTCAGAGGCAGGGATGAAGGGCACTGGGAGAAGCCATTTGGTCACCTTTTGAAGTGCACTGTGTGTAGCACTTAAAAATTACAACCCAGGCTGGGTATCTGAAAATGGAGGTATCCAAACAGAGGCCTCTTTCAAAAGCACAGGCTGAATTTTTCTAGGCCTGAGGTCCTTTGTTTGGGAGAAGTTCCATTCATTAATATCCGTAAAGCACTAAAAGATCTTTGGAAGGAAAGCACCTTAGATAGAAGTACAAAGTATCCCTTATCTGACATACCTTTGAAAGAGTTCATGAATCCTGGCTTTCAACTTTTGTTTCTTGTGGTGAGAGACTTCCTTGTGGTGCTTTGAGTCCCACATGCCAAAGGGAATAAAAGAAAAAGAAAAAACTTACAGTTTGTTTCCTAATGTGCAGAAAGAACATGGAAATAAAGCCGTAAAAGTGCAATTTTCCAGAGGTTTGCCTTAGGTCTTCCAGTTGAAAGTATTCAGCAGTAATCAGGAATTTCAGCCACTAATACTTTATTTCATTATTTTTTCTGTAACCTTTTTCCATATATTTTTCCATGTTTACTCCATTATTTCCAAGGGAAAGTGAACTCTAATCTTGTTTTAAAAGCTTGATCAGTACAATGTGTATTTGTGCATGGTAGTACCCTTGCAGTCCTTATTTTTACACCACCTAACACATTGTCATATATATGCATACATACATATACGCATGCATAAGCCTGTTTGTACACACGCAACAAAATATAACACACAAAACAGGCATAGACTGCCAGAGAGACCACAACCTGCCCCTCTTTAAATCTGCCATAAATCTTGATGCCTTGTCTTACCACAACTGTTTCTGAATGTCTGATAAGAGGAACTAGCATTTTTAGAGGTTGCAACTCCTAGGAAGCTGACTGACATGAGAAGTCCTCTCTCCTTGGGGTTCTGCAGCTCTTCAGCATGAAGCTGGAGGGCTTGAAGTTATTTTACTCTTGAACACCAAGCTGAAAAAGTCATTCCATCAAGAAGCCAGCATCCACATCTTCTGGGCTGTGTTCTCCATGCAAAACCTGAAAACAATAACCCTGCTGAAGGGTGACAACTCAGGAAAACAAAATTCTTCTCCCTAACCTGTACTATTCAGAGATCTTGCTGAGGATTCAAGGACATTTCTCATGTCTGGATCTTCTGTGGATGTCCCTGAGGCAGACGTAAAACATGCCTACAACACTACCAATAAACAAGAAGGCTTCCTACTCTATACCCTATAGTCTAAACAGCGTAAAATTATTTCTTGCTTCCACTCACTCTCATCAAGCCTCAAAGCCAAAGAAACATTTTGGGAGGGAAACAATGTAATAGTCAATGGAAACAAATTCCCCAATGGAGACTCCATATCTGGCTGTTGAATTCTCTCCTATTTTAAATTTTTAGGCTGTTTTCATGGAAGCTTAGGAATCTCTATTGAAGACTAAGGCAAAGCATCCTGCTTATTTCCAAAATGAAAATTATCAGCATATAAAAGCAGACTACAGAAACATTACAAAAGCCCGTGCACGTAGCTTTTAGCATACATTTTTTAACCCTGTAAAATCAAAGCAGAGACAACGTAATTGTCTTAAAATCCAGCATGATTTGTTGGTAGTCCTAGCAGACAGGCTCTGATGGATGCAATAAATCCTCCAGGCCCTGATCAAGCATCACAGGTGCACGATTACAAAGCTGACATGACCAAACTTGCTCAAAGCAAGACCTTCGAAGCTCTCCACATGACACTTGCATCACGGGCATTGCTTCCTTCACACTGCTCCTCCATCAGCAGGAACCAAACCCTCCTGCTCTCCTGCTCAGCTTTTGGCTGGAGTTCACTAGAAGTCCCCGGAGCAGGGACCAGGACCTGTTTCTCTCCTGTTCCCACAAATGTTGGCACTGACTTTCTTTCCCCAGCCCAGTGAATCACCACCTATGCCACTTCCCCAGGAAGGGCTGGGAGCTGGCTCCGATCCCGACTCTGCTCCAGCAGAGCTGGTAGCTGCCAGGTTAGGGTGATCGGACCCTCCTCATGCCACTTCCCGCAGTCCAGTGGGGGCTGCAGCCACTGGGGAATGTGCAAGCTGTTCCTTCCCGGCTGCCCCGCAGGAACGTGCCCTCCCAGGCACAGGGGACCCATCCCACGGCAGCAAGGACCAAGCAGTGAGGGACAGGCATCAGGCTGGGGTGTTTGGGAGGGTGCCCAGAAACAGACCTCAAAGCCTCTGAGAAAGTTTAATGACAAAAACTACCAAGTGAAAGACATCAAGTGTTGCCAGCGTCTGGTGGCAGATGAGAAGGGGTTTAAGGTTTTGGGCTGAGGCAGTTGGAGCTAAAGTTCAGAAAGCAAGAGGAAGGCTGGATTCATGATTTTCCTTCTGGAAGCAGCTTTTGGTGATGCCTGGGATAGCCATTTTTGAGGTGAGCACTTAGATTAAGAAATAAGATGAAATGGAATACTCACTTCATGTAAAATATCAAGTAGCCATATTACAACATTCAGACTTACCAATCCAGGCTTATGCTGAGCCAGAAATGGAGATATTTAAAAAAAAAAAAAAATATATTACCAGACTCCCATAGCTGTCCAATCCCCTTGTTTATCTTTCTAATCTTAATTAAATAATGAATATTCAAAAGAAAATATGAATCAAGGTTCTCTGCATGAACTGCACTGTTTTCCATCTCTCAGCCTCTGAAGTGGCAATGGGAATATGATTTAAAACTATTTCTTCTGGATCCTAGTGAAATATTTGTCACAGTGTGTCATGATAATTTTTAAAAAGCTCTATCATCTACCTAATAAATTTGTTAAGTTTATTCAAATCTTATTGAACAGGAAAAGTGCAATGAGTCATGGTTAATATTTCTTTACCTACACTAAGAAATAAAATATATCAAAAATTCAATGCTTAGGGTCCTATTCAGAAAACCTCTATGAGTCTGTAATACATCTTCTACATGATTAAAAAAAAAACAGGAAACTTGCTTTAAAATGAATTATTCACCACCTTGAATAAATTTCCATCTTTCCTATTTGCAAAACCCCAAAGTCAGTTATGTAAATTTTAACCTACACTAATTACCTCAAGGGTGTGCAAGCTAAAGGAAAGTAGATGCAGTAGAAAAAAAAATCCCAGACATTTCCATCACCAGGAAGCAATTTCATAGAGGAAAAAATGTGTAAGTTTTCAAAAACAGAGCAGCCCATGTAATTTTTTAAATGTGGAATAATCACTGCTGCAATATCCCTTGAATCAGAGATTTACTGGAATAAACCCAAGCGTTTTTTCTCAATGGCATATACCATCACCCACATGGCTAAGTGCTCGTTTCTCATCATGATACCGACATTGTCTAGACTGTAAAAATGACCCATTGTTGGCAACAGCCGTTCCCAACAAGACGGCACAAAATGTGGTTTAGCTTCAAGTCAATGTAGACATTGCAGAAACCTTCAGAAAAAAAGTGACTAAAATCTGCCAACCACTGGATACCCTTCAGAGCTCTCCTGGGATATACAGCAGAAAGTGGAGCATTGTTTGAAGGCAGAAGGGCTCAATCACAGCATCATTTTGTCCAACTCCCTGTCCTGATACCGGGTGCTGCTTCAGCTGTGAGCAGCTCTTTCACACATCTTTCTCAGCTTCTTCATCTTCTGTCTTGAGGTCTAATTACACAAATGGCTCATCTACTGATTTCAGAGAGCATGATCACAACCAGTATTTGAAAAAGCTCTTTTAGTCTGGGCCCAGCCTAGAGATATACAATGCCAAGTATTGTTTCTATTGTGAACAAAACCAAGAACCTGACTCAATACTATTAATCAGTGCTGACTGGCTATTTTCACTGTGAAACTATTTCACAAACTGTAGGACTTGACTCCTACAGCAATTATCAATTTGGAAAAAAAAATAAAGAAAATCCCACTCAAACACATCCTTTCCTCTTAGGAGAAAGCCCACAGAATTCAGCAAAGCTTTGAAGCAAAACAGAATTGGTTTTCTATCGTTTAGCAAAAATAGAGCATATTTAGGGAAAATATTTACCCTCCCCTTTTTATCAGTCCTAGCACTGGTATGCCAACCTTCTGGTGAGGTACTTGCCCCACGGTGATTTGAAACAGTCGGTTGAGCCCTGGCCCTGACGAAATTATATTCTTACAAGGAGTGCTGTGGGGGTCCACCTTCCCGCAAGTCCTCCTCGGGGTCAGGGTGCATCAGAGGCAGCGTGGAGACACCACTAGTGGGGTCTCCAGCAGCCTCCCACCACCCACAGGGATCCCACATGCTGAGGATGCTGGTGCCTCCCCTTAGTTCCACTCCGTAAGAAATCACATTGGTACCTCACAGTGCAAGCAGTGCCATCTTTCCAGCTGTAAGCAAATGCCCAAATAAAAGCTTTTACCTAGGATTTCCATCACAAATGGTTTTACAGCGGTGAAAATGCTATCCACTACATTTTTAAAGGTGGGAGAAGTGAGATGCCAGTGAGAAGTGACTTGCCTGAGCTCACTGAGCAAAGTGACAGCAGGACTAGACACAAACCCCCCGTCTTTAGTCCCACTGGTCTGGTACCACCTAGTCCTCCTCCTCCACAGTCTGGCTGCTGCACGGAGATTCACTCGCAGTGATTTTCAACTTCTAGCGCACTGTATACCACAAAACAAGTAAACAATGAAGAACAATTGGAGACGAAGGGGGAAAAAAAATATTGCAAGAAAAGTTAACATTCCTTTCAGGCCAAGTGGGATTTTGAGAGTCTTGCCCTCTCCATGTCAACTACAGACAGATCACAGGGAAGCGAGGCATTGTAAGTGTCGTGAGTAACCTTCTTTGAAAGCAAAGTCCCTGGTAGCTGGATACAGTCTGCTCTGAAAATTGTACTGTCCATTGCCGGTTGGAATTTGGGGCACCTTGTCTCGGAGGTGGCCGCACCAGGAGGTAAAGTTGTGTCAAAATCCTGGATATGTGGTAGTATTGTTCAGGGTGCACTCTGGCAAAAATTTGTCACAAACTTGCAGATGTGTTTTCAAAAGGGAAAGGGAAAAAGCAACAAAGCAACACCCACAATCCCCCATGACTTTCCCTCCAAATAAAAAATTAAACCTATTTACTGTTCATGAGCCCAAAATTAAAAACTTAAGACAATCGAGTCATTTGTAAGAGCTAGGGAGAAAAAATATAACGCATACTCTTTTAAAATTGATACTGCAGAACACAAAGTGAGATTTACTTTAGTCATGCTACAGCGTTATTACACTGAGTAATAGATACATTTAGTGACAACATTATAGGCTGATCATTTTGATAAATCTGTAAAGCATTGCATTATCTCTGACAACACAGTGAAGACTCAGCTACCAGTCAACACAAAAAGGCAGTATCCTGCTGACAAGGTGGGTGCTTTCATAAGACATTTAATATAAAAAACATTAATTTTGGACAGTTGTGGAAACTAGTGTAAAGCAGGTGTGATGAACAAGGACCTGAGCTTCCCCAAAACTCAGATGTTTTCATTCAAGATTTTCATTCAAGAGGGTAGTACTAACAAATTAAAAGATGCTTAAGATGCAGTGAGGAAACTGGAGGGATGTCTGCTGCAGAGCTACCCGGCTTCTACAAAATAAAGATTTTGCCCCTCCAGCCTCAAAAAAAGAGGACTTGTTCTTCTCATTTCTGTCTTGCTGTTCACAGACAGATCACCTGTAGTTTCTTCAGAATCACCAGGTGCTCCTTTAGATGCTTCTTATTTCACAGTTGAGAAGATGTAGCTTCAAGGTCATAAAGCTTTGATGTCCTCATCAAAATCTACGGAGTGTTGTAAGTGTATGCAAGGCCATCTATCAGAGTTTCTGACAACCATAGCCAAGCACTGAAAATGTATGATGCTGAAATGGCATTTGCCATTGATAAAGAGACTTTAAGCAGAAATACGCTAGCCTGTCAAAGCTGCGCAAGTTCAGACGTCTCCAGATTAGCCTAGAAATCAACAGCTACTAAGAACCTTCAGTTTTAGCCTAAATAGTAATATATAATGGCTGATGATAACTACATTTTATTAGGGAACATATTCCCTCCAGTATAAACTCCTGCAGCATGAGCAATGCTAGTGGAAACTAACCGAACTATGCCAATCTATGGATCTAAAATGAATAGTTTACATTAAAAATGAAAAAGAAATAATGTTCATAAGCTATGACATGAGCTTCAGGGTTTTATGATCTTTTCTACTTTCTGGATACTGACAGCAAATCGTGGCATGAAAAACTGAAGAGAAACTGAAAGGAAATACCAATCGGAAATGCTGAGACTTTTTTTTTTTTTTTTTGTGGTTTTTCCCCCATTCTTCCTCAATTTAAAAATGTTTGTTAATTTCAGCACAGCATGTTTTTATTATTTCTACAGCCTTTTCAAAGTCCCTCATGAAACTTTACTCCTTTAATCCTCTTACCCTTCCCTAAAGCAGGTATCTAATTTTAGGTCTGTTTTGCAGATAGGGAAAACAAAGTCATAATAACTTATTTGCTTGTTCCAGCCTCAAAAACATGATGTCTTGGTCTGAGGTTACAGTCTATCCCATCTTTCTGAGTCCCCATTTTTTTTTTTTTGACTGTCAATAAAGCATCGCCTCACGAATTTCTCTCCATAACTGTAATCTTAAAGCACAGGCTTTAACTTTATCCAGTAACTTCCATTTCTACTGGCTTTCACATCATCTTCTGTTTCAAGTGTGCAGACATACACTTGAACACTTTATAATAAAAATAGATATTCACTTACAATTAGTATATGAAAATTACAGAGAGGGAAACAATGCTTATAGTATAGTTTACTATATGATTGTCTTAAATACGACAGTGGCAATAACAAGTTGCCATGGTTAATGATTTTTCTGTGTAGAGAACAGCTGTCCTCCTGCAAGACCACATCCTGCTCCATCTCTCTGATGAAAGTTACAGGTGGAAATTGTTTCACATTTTCAGCTGAAAAGTAATCCCTCCTTCCCCAATTTGAATGTTGACATGAGCAATTGTATCATAACATCATACTATGCTGACACATCTTTGAGTGAATGTATGCATTTTAGTATACGTTCGTATCGTAACCACCTAGTCCTGGAAGCTGCGTCTTGTCTAAGGGTTTAGTACAGTGAAAGAAACCAACTGTGCTAACAGATTGCCAGCAGGTTGAGCAACAGGGATGATTTCCCACCTTTGTACTAAGTTAGTAAGCAAGCACGCCTGAAATGCAACTGGACTGTCTTTCCCAGTATTTCTATGCCTCAACTTACAGGTGACCTGCTTATGTTTCACACTAGTAAACTGGTGTGAACCACTCCAAAGCCCTTAAAAACTCAGATTACACATGGAAAACCCAATATACCTCAAAGTGAGCCCTGCTTTGAGCAGGAGGTTGGAGTAGACAGCCTCCAGAGGTCTGGTCCTTCCCCACATAACTGTTCTACAAAGTAAAGGTCAAAAGCATTATCCAGCAGAGGTTCCACTGGAAAAATTCAGCTCTACTCTAAGACTGCAGAAGCAAAAAAAAAAGTTACAACATTTAAAGCAATTCATTTATCTGCAGCTCATAAAATCTATGTAATCTATTAACGCTGCTAAGGAGTCTCCTGTCATAAAAGCTCACCAACAGTAGACATAGCTGCACCTGTGACTACAGTTTGGCTCCAGATGTGTTAAAAATACAAATAAAATCTCCCGGGGGGGAAGTAATTCTGGAGAATACATGAGCAACTGAAACTGTGTTTTCATTGTGTTCATTTTTGCAGGTTTGTGCCTTTCTACATCAGTAATGCTCACTCTTTCCTTAACAATCCTCATCTGAGCTCTTTTAACAGGTGGTCAGTACTTGATGAAGTCACTTAAACTTCAATAGGCCTTGGCAATCACTGATTCTCTTTGAAGTATCTTTCCAATTGTCTCTGTTTATTGAACCATAGAAATAGACTTCCTTACTGGACTTTATATTAGGATAATGAGCCAGAGAGCTGACCAGTCAGATTACCTTAAGCAGCAGCAAATGCAGTATCATCATTTACAGTAGCTGCAGGATTCATTGTTCCAGCTCAATAGAATATCAAGAATTACTCTAGTTATTTAATTGCCCCTCTGATCTTAAAGAGTGAAAGAACACAGTAAAAACTAAGCAGATTCCTTTTTAGTGAAAAATGTAAGAAATATATAGATTTCCATCACTTCCATCTAAATATTTACTTACCCATAAATCCACATAACTCCTGAACAAAGCAATCAAAAAAGAATTACAATTAAAAAGAGCAGCTATAGCAATATTACGGATATTGTGACAACCTCTTTACAAATATATAAAACATCTTTTCAACAGTTCTGCCTCTGTTGACATTCATTTCCATCGCTCCCCTTCCATCTCCCTGACTTCTTTAAAAAAAAAAAAAGTGTATATCTGCATGTCCAGAAGAAATGGGGGAGGAACCTTAGAAATTCAGAGGGTTCCCAGGCTTCCCACCGAGGAAGCAGGAGGAAGCCTGATAAAATAAAGCTATTTAGAATTCTCAGGCTGCCAGCCTACAGGGTAGAGAAGACCCCTAGATACACACACTGGCATGCTGGTCAGACTTTTGGTCTGCTCAGTGGGTGCTGACACACATCTGAGGGCCATGGACACTCACTAGGCAGGACATCAGAAGCCCAAGGGCCAGAAGCCAAATATCTCAAGCTCTGGGAAGTTCACCTTGAGTTTTTTCCAATGAAACCTATGTTTAAGGGAAGTGCTTTTTCCCCAGTCCAAGAGCAGTCTACCTGGCAGGACTATAATGAATCCAAAAAGCTTGGCCTAATAACAGATTTCAAAAGGAAATTAGGTGCTAAGGGCTTTTGATGAGTGTAGATTTCAGTCTATCTGCACCCTCGTTCTTCCTCTGTAAAATGGAGATACCCATAATTCCTACTGTTTCACATCAATTACATGGAAACCATTAAGCTAACAGACTGTAAAGATGCTTTAACACTCAAATGAGTGTAGCATATAGGTAGCTTGCCTAAAATTAAGTCACCCACTTTTAAGACATGGTGTAAATGAAACACTGCCGGCTTTTGTATTCTTGACCTACAATTCTCAGAAAAAAAACCCAAAAAAATTACTCATTTGCACATGACAGCCATTTAAAATCTTGGCAAATGTCAAAAAGAAGTAGCCAGGTTTCAGCTGAGGAAAAGTCACTTTCAATTCTGCATTCCTCTTAGGTGCAGATATTCACATAAGTATTATATTCACAAAGAACGATCAGAAGGGATTGCAGAATGCTTTGTAGGCTACGGCTTTGACAAGGGGAGGTCTGCAGGTACCATTCAGGTGTAAATGACAGTATTATCCAGTGGGGTAGAACACGCAAACAAATGTGCATTGGTGTTTCGTATGACCGAGGCCTGATCCCACTGATTAAATTCCTGACTGGGGGGTAGATTTGTCACCATCTTACATAGTACCAAATTTTACCTACGTGTTATCCACCATTAACCAAAGGAAAACTGATCACTCCATCATCATATAAATTGATCTTGCTGTGACTTGGCGAGGAGTCAGAGCAGTGATGATATTGACCCTGTAAGAATATTAGGTCTAATGCCCAGAGGCATTAACCTTAGTTTAACCAAAAGGTAAATCTCATGATGAAAGGCAACATTTTATTACTATCTGCCTGCAACAAATAGCTCATTTCTTACTACTATAACTCAATTTCTGGTACCGAAGAGCAAAACTCGCGTTTTACTTTCAGAGGCTCATGAGTAATTTGCATTGAGGTCATGGATCAAAACTGATTATGTAGTTGTAATGATCAAGTCTTGCAAGGTGTTATGCCTAGCACAGAGAGAGAAATGTAGTGGCTGAATCCTGTAGAGAGAGACAGGGGTTTTGAATAAATTACATTTAGTTAAGAATGCCGAACAAGTTGCAGGAAGAAGATGGCAAAGCAGGAAAGATGTTCTTGACTTTCAGGGCAGTACTGATCCTTCCAGTTGCCCCATTATTATTTTTTTTCTGACAGAACCTACGTAAAACTGAGTAGTCACTTCTATCGTCTCAGTTCAGAATGAGCTGAAAATCCTACTGCTGGTATTTTTCCATGGCATTTGAATTAATGACTGGCAAGATTATGTTGCCAAAGGCCCATCAAGTGCAATCTCACTCCAATCACCAGTGTTTGCTTCATCCTCGGCAGTCTCTCGTGCTTTGAGAGCATATTGCCTTTAATCAAACACATTAAGCCAGCATTACGTCAGGTCTTTCCTTGCATATTTCTCTGCTCTGTAAGATCAAGTTCTGCCCATAAGCATGTGTCCCTGCATTGTCTCATGACAGATGGTTTTGTGCAGCATTCCGCATCCCCAGCCTTGGGTGTACCTGCTCAGCTTCTACCACAACACAGTCCCAAAGTTACAATTTTCTCTCAATGGAGTATTTTTCTCTATTCAAAGCAAATGTCATCAGGGCTTTTGAAATCCATAGGCCTACATGATAGGCCACAGGAAACAGTACTGCTTCCCAAATTTAATATTCTTTAGAGTGTTTGTTAACAGAACATTGACATCTGCTTAATGCTTTCTTTACAAGAATCTATCAGATCTCCCCTTAATGTATTTCTTGCTAACTTCAACTCTCAACTTTTGCATTTACAAAACAGAACATGAAGTAAAAACACAGCTTAAAGCTCTGGAGCTAAAATTTTGCATAAACCTTTATTATTATTGTTATCATTTTGAAAGCATATCTGCTCTTTCAAAACTTAATCTTAATGATCTCATGCACTGAGCTGCTCTTTAAACAAAAGCCAGCCATTTACTGTAAAGCTACAAAACAGAGAAGAAAAGCAATGAACTAAGGGGTAGGTAGTTAATGCATAGCTGTCCTCTTCGTGCCAACGCTGCCAGCAAAGCTCTAGTGCAAATCAGATGCCTCACTGGAGAGAATTTTTGGCAGCCTAAAAAGAAACAGCAACAGCTCAAGTGTATTTCTGAACCTTGCTTACAAACCCAGTCTCATGTACTGTAAACCTTCACTTGCTATTTTTAACCCTTGGGCGCCTGTGTTTTCATTTTGTCAAAGCAAAGGAATGTGAGAGAGATGTCTATTAGACTCCTTCACTCAGCCCAGGGGTTAATTACTCAGTTTGGTAGACATTTGAAAATATTATGTTACCTCTAACGGCAAAATTGATAGAAGCTTGTTTCAGGCTCACTTTATGTCATTATGGCAGATTAAATTAACTAATCATAAATTACACTGGCTAAAGTACATCTGCTACTCACTAAACCTGCAGAAGGAAGGGAAAGGGCTTTTTTCTGAGTAAAAAGTAAATGCCATGCAGCAAATTAAAGACTTTTTCAAATCAATAAACATACATTCAAGCAACAAAAGCTGGAAGCATCCCAAAGATGGTAGCAACAGATTCTGAAGACCACAGCAGCAGCCTAACACTGAACTCGTAGCTGCTGCAGAAAGACATCAACGCTGAACACTGCAGGGATATATCCACAGATCAAAGAGTAAAGACAGTCCATTAAAGAAGAAATAAGGTAAATTTAAGAAGAATAAGCATGCTTGCATTACTGTTAGACATCTTGGAGTACCAATATGACATAAAAGGTGTGTGTTTGCAGCCTCTACTTCCAATTTCCCCTTCCATTTTCTGTTCAAAGGGGCTGAACGCACCATTTCTATGTGCTTCCAAGGAAAGGATGGATGTATGCATCACTGATCCGAAAGACAATATATATTTTACAGCTATCCTCCTGTCGGCCTCCACACTGCAGGATGCAGGTGTGACAGCTGATACCACGTTAGTATGATTGAATTCCTAAACAGGGAATGGACAACTGAAGTTAAAGTTGTGTGGGACAAATGGAGAGAAAAATAGGCATTCGAGACTTCTGTGTAGTATGAAGCATTGACTCCCTATCTGTAAGCTCATGGTAGACCAGCTCAATCAATCACATTAAATTAGGATTTTTCTTTCTTTTGCAAGAAAATAAGGAAGAAAAGCAGTATTACATTATATTACATGTGGATGCCCATATGCATTTGTCAGTGTAAAAAACAGAATATTGTTTTGAAGTGACTAGATAGCTTGTTCCTGTCTAGGAAACAACCTTTGCTGAACAACTCCAAAAAGAGTCCAAGTAAGACGATCAGCCTCCCAGGGACCATGTTTAGAGGGAGGGTAAACAAAGCACGGATAAGTCTATGGTGTTCTGTCAGGTGTCGCAAAGCGTCACAGAGTTTTGGGGCATCCAAATAGCCCAAATTTAAAGGTGTGAGCTGACAACATATTACAGTGTCTCCTGGAAAGGTACAGCACACACTGTTCACCTGTTCCCAGGTTCCTAACTCCATCAGTCCCTTGAGGCAGATGATACTCTTAGTACCATCTAAATCCTTTTCCCTCATGTTTCCCTCCCATTTTGTGTTCTCTGATCAATATTCCCAAACCATCTTCTATGCATGATTCACACAGCTACAATAAAAAGTCAGAAGGAATGAAACACAGCTACATGAGGATTTAGAGGAAAGCAGCAAGGAAGGGCATTGTGTCCCTCACCAACATGCAGAAGGCAATGATGAGGTTTAGTCCTGCAGTGAAAAAATTCTAAAAACTTCCTCTGAAAATAAAAGAAAGCTTAGATCACCATCAGTCACTGGATAACCTATTTTAAGCCCATCAGAGCCAGTGTGCTGTTCTCATGTTGCTAATTAAAAATGATAGATTCATCAATTAATCTCTCTTCCTGTCCCCTAATCTTGGTACGAGATTTTTCAAAGGGACAAATGGTAGTTATGTGCCCACAAGTAACAGTTCAGTCCTGAAAACTTGTGCCTTTGTCAACACAAACCCAACCTTTACACTACGAAACAACAAAAAGAAAACTGTAGGAAGCGTTGCCACCCTGAAAAACACAACAGATTTATAATTCGGGAATAATCTTATCCTCTGTACTATGAATATTGCTACATAAATCCTTCCTGGGCTGCAATCCGAACTTGCTCATTGATAGATGAATAAGCCTCTGTTAAATTTGGCAGAGAGGGATGTCCTAAGCTTAGGCTCTTGATTGAAACTCAATTGCAATACTTACTACAGAGCAGTCAGAGACACTCCACTATTTAGGAAAGAAGCAATGAAGGCAATCTATTTTTATCCACATTGAAATGGAGACAAAGACAAAAGTCCTGCTGTTAGCTTAGCAAAGTGCCAGTCACATAAAGCAAGCCAACAAAATGGGTTATCTTTTCCCCTTTCAATATATGTATCACCAGGCAGTGAAATAGAATTGGGGTGTACAAGGTTAACAAGCCAGCATCATGTTATGAAGCAAGCGATAAAATTGTCTTATAGTTCTTAACTCTGACCTGTTCCAGTGAAAAGCTGCCAAGCAGAATTATGTCATCCTGAACATCTCTCTCAAACTGTTCGATATATGAAGGAATCTCTTCATCTTCAAGCTCCCTGTGAAGGTCACATGCCTTACTGGAGCTGACAGGCATCACAGAGTCTGAAAAATCTTCGCTGGCGACAAGGGCTGCTTGAAACAAAAGTGGTAGATTATCTCTTAGCAAGCGCACTGGTTAGTACCTTCTCAGTTCATGTTTGGCCCACCAACATTTTAAAACAACAATTCATGCCGTAAAATGAACAGTAATAAGTAACAGCAGTAGAACAACGGGTGGGTTCCAAGTGTCATTACCAGGAAAAATCTCCTCCAGACCAACATCCGCATACAGGTACAAATTCAGTACATGCAGCTTCTTCCTTAAATTATTTTTCTATGGCATGCTTTGCATTTCCACTGTCACTTCCCCCCCTCCCCCTAAATCTTGAAGGAATTGGGATTTTGATTGACTTTGGCTTTCGCTCCTGAGGAAGAAGAGGAATAACTGCAATTGAAAGGGAGTTTTAGGTGGAGCCACACCAAGCATTTCACCTCCCTCCCACTCACCCCAGAGGACTGGATTCCTCCCTTAGGTGTGTGCACACAGCTCCTGCCTAAGTAAGTGAGTCCAGTTCTGTTCTCACCCACATCATTCCCCTGATTTCACCGTGGTGACATACGCAGAACCAAAAGGTATGTGCTACACACAAATAAAAATAAATCCCATTCATAAAGTTACTTCCCACCTTAAAGAGACGCTGTGTCCTTTTTTTCAGTTTAATTCATCATGCTACATTGAAAAAATGGATCTTCTCATTGGTATCTTCTATGGTACTAATACTAGTTTGGGTCATAAATAAAGACAACTGTTTTTGCTCGTTTCTCCATGTTAGGATCACTAAGAAATGACAGATATCAGGTTGTCCACATCTGACTATCTTTCTTGCCACGTATTTCTGTGTGTAAGTTTTTATAGGTCTCTGTGCCTTTCTCTGCAAGAAATTGCCATATCTAGTTATTTGCTTTTCTCTTTGTCCATCCCAAGACATGAAAGCAGTTAAAAGATTTTTTTCCCCCCCTCACTCCCCTTTGAAGTCTCTCATTCTCTAATGAAGACCAGAAAAGGAAAGATAAAACTAAGGCTATTAACATTTTCAGTTTTGCTCACTACTCATTGTTTAATGACTTTAATTGTTGAGCCTCCCAAGTACTTAAATCACCTCGGTGCCACCAACACACAGGAAGTAGGCTGGGTTTTGGGTTGTTCTTTTTAATTTAATTACAACAGGATACAACCCAAAATCACGTTGGGGGAAGCGTACAGTAGATATAAACAACCAAAACCATTACCTTAGGGTACACAATCTATCCATGTAGCATCTTACAAGCCTAATGAAAAGCGATTTGACCTACAATTATTAACTCCAAAAACAAAACTATATTTACATTTAAATTTACTGTAACGTTAAGGGTTTGGCTAGGAGAGAGAAAATCCAGGAAGTGCTGGAAAAGGAAACGTTGCCAACAGCAAAGATGCAGCATCGCTTGATCCCCTCGATGCTGTGCTGTACACTACGGGCCATATGCTCAGCTGGTATAAATCAGCTGCTTTACTGCTTTCACAGGGGCAGTGCAAGTTTGCATCCTGGGAAGACTGTATATTCCTATCTCACCATCCTCTGGGTGTAGAGAGACAGTTCTTATATATCAAAAAAGGAATAAAAACATTTGGCTCACAAGGACAACCATGCAGGGATTCATCAAAATATCCTTTTTCTTTTTTGTGTTTATTATTTTTGTTATCAAGTGGACTCAGTTTGGGTGGAAGACGCTGGGCTCATTAGCACATGTTTTGTGGAAAAAGAGCAAAAGAAGAGAGAGAATGTTGTCAAAAGCCTTTTTGAGGGAAGTAACTGCTAAAAAACCAGAGATAAATTATGATCCTGATTTGAAAAATATTCAATTAAAAGATACACATGCTCATTTAAGCACAGTTGGAAAAACTCTTCCTTTGCCTGAGCTGGAGGCAGGGGGGAAACAAGGTGGTTTAGCTGGTCTATTCCTTCTATGATAGATTTGCAAAGAAATCCCTGAAACTCAGTCACTATCAGGTTGCTCCTTATCTGAACTTACCCACAGGCTAGAGGCTTGGGCAGCCGCCCCCGAGTAACACTTGACCAAAACAAACCTCCACCTCTTTGCTGTACAGAAGTAGCCGTGGTGTTAAAAATGCTACTACTTTCTGCACACGGAAGGAAGCTGCTGAAAATTTATGAACAAATTCACTGATAGATTGATAAACTAATTAAAAATGGGCTGCTCCAAGTTGCTAGCATCTGCATCGAACTTTTCATTGCCTCGGCTGTACTTAACACCGTGAGCTGTACTTTCCCATGTAGTTTAAATCGCTTCTCCTTAGCACAGGCTGTATTTGCAGATGCTGCGCTGTAATTAAAACAATCTCTCTGGTATTAGCTTGGCTGCTTGTAACTTCATTTACTCCTGCATTTGTCCATCGGATAGCAGTGGTTTATATATTGAATTGAGAATTTAAAGGGTAGGTTCACAAGCAGACTACAGCTCAGCATGGGTTTGAATGCATAAAGCAGCTATAAACTTCACATGGAAAATGCATTTGGGCTGCCTGGTTCTAGAAGACTCTGTGTATAAATTGTAGCCAGAAGAGTACCTCACCAAAGGTTCCTGCATCAGTTTCAAACAAGCAAAATGTGATGAAACATTGCACTTCCATTTTTTTGGTTGTTGCCAAAGAATAATATAATAGAAAATATTTTTTACGGTATTCACCTAGCATGATTTTACATGAATCACTATCTTACATTGTTCGAGAGGTTTTAACCCTAGGTAAGAAATATACAGTCTATATCTTTCTCTAAAAACCAACCAGGCAATGTTACCTTTTAAGTTGCCTTATAATATGAACTAAGACATACCACAAGGTGACCAACAGGTTACTCAGTGACAAAATGCTTTAAATATACAATTATATAAATTCTGAGCCATGCTCTTTCCTTTCCTTTGGGGATCATCTATTAATTAAGACTGTATGACTACGTGATTTTTCAGCTCAGTGGTCAAATGAAGAAAAGAAGCAGTTCTGTAATACTGGAACCAAATGAATCCTAGTTTTCTATGGATTTTCTGATGTCTGAGAAGGGTCAAACTCCCATATTAGCTTTTCCCTCAGCGGAGAGATTAATAATGCTTGTCTACTCGGCTCAGCTGCCCACTTCCATAAAACTGATAGGGAAGTCAGGCCTGCGAGACTTGCTCTGTGTTAAAAAAAAGGTCTGGAAGTGAACAACAGGTTCAAAAATTAGGAAGGAGAAACACAGACAGAAATAAATACAAAACCTGATATATGTACACAGAGGTGGAGACTGTACAAGCCTTGCTTCCTCAGGAGAATCTTGCTTTTTCCTTGATTTTATTCACCCAAACCAAGAAAAATGAAAAATTCAGCTAGGGCCCAAGATTCACCCGCAGGACCAGCTTTGATACCCATTATGGCATTTTTAAGAAACAAAAGCACTGAGGCACTGCTCAAGATACAAGACAGCAGTGGGCTGCAGTGTCTTTCCCACTCGCTGCCTTCATGCCTGCACAGGGGGCTCCAACACGCACCTGCAGCATCGCATTTGCTTGTCCTTGAATCGGTGAGCTGGCAGCTCAGCACCCTTCGTGCGAGACCACCATCCGCAGAGCACACTGTGCCCATTCAGATGGCTTTGGGTGGGTGAGAGATTTGAACATAACACCCCACATAGCCACACAGGAGTAAGACCATTTTGCCTCTCATAGAGGTCTGATAAAACTAGCTGGCAAAAAAGGAATTCTTAACTCAAACATACCTGATGATTTTAAATCAGAAACATTTGAGGGGATCCTTATTGCTCTCTAAATATGCTGTTTGCTATTATCCTCTGCAAAGCACCTGTTTGTCTTAACAATATTCATTAATGTCATTTGCAACATAACATGAAGTTTTAGGGCCCCTAGCTGAAGGAGAGAGTAACCCCTGATGGGTGGGTGGGAAGGTTTGCCCTTCACTCCCTGGTTTCCTTGTTTAAAAGAGGACAAATACATGTGGTGCAATTCAGCTCGCTCACCTTTAGTCACCCAAAAAACAACAGTCAAGTCTAAGTCAGTTGCCCAAGACCCTCCTGGGGCCAAAGGAAAGACACGAACTGCTTCCAGGGTGCGATTTGTCTAATCGGCTAAGAGGTGTCTGCATGAGGCCAGCTGAACTGCTGCCCAGGGCTGCTTCTCTCTCCCCCTCCCACCACTCTGGGGGACCCCTAGAAGCTAACAGAAAGGGTATGAGTCCCTACCCTGGGGCAGCCTGTGAAATGACATCAGGACATTTTCCTTAATCATACAGGGTTATTTTGATGATAAAGCTATTGAAGAATATGAGATGTTATAAATATTGGTCGACAGGAACTACAGAAGTACCACAGACGACATCCCATGCCAATCTTTACGGAAACAACATTGACTTCACAGCTAAACACGTTTTTATTTTAATCTACGTTGTTGCAGGATAAAACCAACAACCAACCTGCAGCACTACCATAATCCTTCTCAGCAGTGTAAACATTAACACTCACCAATAGAGAGCTTGCTAATAATTTGTCAAAGGTTTTTGCTTAAACTATCTGCATTAATTAATTGTGATGGTTGTACTCCGGTTTTTTCCCCCTTGCATTTAAAATGCAACAAAATGGGTTTCAAAGATGTTACTGATAGGACCAGTGCCAGTTCAAGGGATTTTGCAACTCTAGGGAAGTAAAAATGTTTGCCCCTTCTACAACAAAGTTGCTCACAAACTAAATAGTCATAAAAAAATTTGCAGCTCCTGGAGCTTCACTGCTGTAGGCAGCCATCTGTTCTGTCTTTCTGACAAGAGTAGGTCCTGTGTCTATCTGAAATATAATGGGAAACCTCATACAGATGCAAAGAACAGAAAATGCTTTTGCACAAAAGACCGCTGCTGAAAAAGGAGAGAGAGATACCCAAAAATACGAGGGCAGCCCTGAGCTGGGGCTTGTTCATACGTCAGTTCTCCTAGGATGGACTAGAGGAGAGCAGCAGACATGCACCTTGTGCAAGGGCTGAGCTAGTAACAGTTTCGTAAATTAACTGGGTGTTAAATAACACCTGTAAAAATAAGTGAAGCCAAAGTAAGGCTGTTGGCTTGAGGTGAAGAAATCTTTTCTACACTTTGTTGTTTTTACTGTAGATGGAACATCAATTCGTATTTTTTAGCAAAGCCACAGAAGACATTTTCTTACTCGCCTGTTAGTGTAAAGCCTTACGTAGATAACCTCAAACACTGTGTGATATGACCCACACATTGACGAATGGCCCACTCATTTATGAGCTTAAATAAAGATTTAGGTTTCTTGCTTTGAGCACACAAGCAATGATATTTCCAGTCTTCTTTCGTAAGGGTGGAATTCAACGTGCAATGAAGCAGTCTAGAGAAAGCATGCCACTTAAGTTACACTTAAAACCACATAAACATGACTCAAAACAAAAACATTTGGGGAAAAAGATCTTACAGGCTCACATTAAAATCAACGTCCCTTTTGCTTCTGAGTTCAAGGGGATGGATTACCCACTCCTCTACCCACATCCAGACTCAAAAGAGTTTTATTTTTCTTTATGCAAATGATTTTGTTATTTACCTTGGAAGTCCAGCATCTTGTTTTCTTCATCTAGAAGCTTCATCAGCTTACCATACAGAATTTGCTCATCAAATTTCACAGGATCTTAAAAACAAACACAGTGAAACATCTATTGTTTATTCCTGTAGTATTTCAAGAAACACTATTTTAAACTATAAAGATATAAAAACACAAAAGTTAAGACACCATTTGACACTTAAAAAATCATTTTCACATCACTAGTTTCATAGCAGAGGTGACTGTCATTTTCTTCTGAGTTATGACAGATGGTTTAAAATACAAATACTATATAATCACATAATTTTAAATGGTGAGCAATATTATATCTTGATCTGGACTGAAACTGGTTTACTAATTTTGCTAATAGACTACTTGAAACCATTATTTATTTTCAAATTGCCAGATTAATTCTATTTGACTCAATAAAAACTCAAAGTACCTAATTTCTTTTCTAATGTGATTTTTAATCTTTATCAGAAATTTTACCTTGATGTTCATAATACTAGCAAGTTATCTAGTATGAGTAGTCATTACAGCACACTATAAATTTAGATTTTGGGGCAGTCATTCAAATTCCCAGTAACATCTGCAGATTTTAAAAAGGAGCAAGGGGGACACACATCTTTTTCCATGACACCAAAAAAAAAACCAACCCACAAAAAAACACTCCAAGTGTCTATATTCAAGGGAGAAATAACCAGTTGAGACTGTCACCTCTCCCAGTCTCCAAGACTCTGGCTTCTCTTAAGTTGTCAGCAAAAACAGGTAGGCAGAAGGCCAAAGAGGTGCATACAAGGTACACCAAGTACAGATACAGGTAACATTGGGTGGCTCTTGTTAAGTGCCCAATAGAATCCCAAAGAAATATTTTTTTTTTTTTATCATGAAATTTCAGGACCAAGTTTTTCAGTTACACTGAGCATTCAAACAGGGAGGCTTCTGCAAACCTCTTCTGCAAGTGCAGAATCTTTTCTATTTCTTTTAGCATGTAACACTGAAATGTTCCCTTGGCGAGGGGGGAAAGTAAATCCATAGTGGGGTGTTGTTTGTTCTCAGGGCATTATCAACTCAGACAAATTTCCAGAACAAATTTAATTTATCAAATCCAGGAAAGATAATTGCCAATATCTTCATTTTCACAGAATAATCCATTAAAGAATCCCATATGATGAGCACATTAAAATGATATTTAACTTCGCATAATAGAGTTAGTGGCTGAAGATTTGCTTTTCGCCAGCTACTCTCTTTGGGCATTGGGCCTGACTTGCTTAAGTTGTAAGAAGAGTGTAACTTTAAAATGTGCTGTGCTTTATTCAACCTGTTCTGGTTTTGTCTCTTGTTAGTGACAAGCTGCTAGCTAGAAAGAGGAGGTAAACAAATATGGTTTCCAACCAAGGGTTGCCCGTGTAGGACCAGACTTCACTTCTGACTGTCCTTCTAACTCCATCTGCTACACACAAATGCAGATCCACTTATTTAACCCTTCTGCAAGGAAAACTAAACCAGACAATGAGCCTGGTTTGTGAGTCTCACCAAAACAGACTGGTCAAGGTAGGAAGGGACCTCTGGAGGTCATCTGGTCCAGTCCCCCTTGCTCAAACAGAGCCACCTAGAGCCAAGTTGCCCAGGACCATGTCCAGACAGCTTTTGAACATCTCCAAGGCGAAAGACTTTCTCTTGGCAGAGGTGTGGGTAAATACAGCATTACAACTGCTCTGCAAGTATCAACACAACCAACCTGAGGCCCAAAATGCTGCTAACAGACCTTTAATAAACAAATATGCCCCCAACCTGTGAGTGGCTTTTTTGCTGGGAAGAAAAAGGATGAGCACCAAAGGACAGTTGTTCATATATGGATCTCGGGTCTAGTCTGACATCCATGTGCCTAAAACCACCTCTCCACTCACACCCCCAGAACTGGATAGACTTTCTCAGAGGTTTCATCTGTTCCAAAAGTATAAAAAAAAAAAAAAAAAAGCCCACACCTAAAACCAAACGAACCAAAAACCCAAGCAATCAAAAACACAAAACACCAAACCAAAAAACACAATGAACATTTAAGGTTAAGTGTGTGTCACTCAGCATCTTCACCACAGTCAAGAGAACATGTATCCCTTATATCACCACTTTATCTGTACATGTTTTTAGGCATACAGTTACAGGAGTCTAATCCACTTTTCATTCTCTGGTTATGAAGTGGATCGTGACTCATGAAGCTTATTCATAAGATGAACCAAGGCAGTACCAAGAAAAAAATAATCTTTCGTTTAAGAACTCCAAGCCAGAAGTTGACTTCCAAGGTATTACTTTGCTGCACTGTACAATGAACGGGGAAATTAAAGGAGTTAGATGTAATTCACCCTTGATGAACATTAATTATTTTTTTTTACCAGTGCACAGAAATTAGTTACTGACATGTAGTCCGAGTTAGTCTGCTTTTCTCAGTCACACAAGTTTTTGCCTCAAAAGTTTAAGCCTCCATATCTACTCAAAGTTTCTCATTAATTTCAGAAATAGCCTACTTTGAGACCCTTTATAGCAGGTAATTTTTCTTGGATTTGGCTACACCTGCATGCTTAGACACTCTGCAGTACAAATGAGCACAAGGTTTAAAAAAGCAAAGGGCTAGGAAGGGAACAAGAACTGGGTCTTGCGTGCTATTGGGTTGTTAGTGCTTCACAACAGGAGCTGGGCCAAAGCACTCAGCACATAGCTAAGCACTTTATTACCATGATGATGTTCTTACTTAAGTCCATGCAAATTCAGGCAGGCCTATTCCCACCCTTTTTTATCTAAAAGCCATGACAGCAAAGGAGAATTTCCTGCACTAGACAATACCTCCTGGTTAATCTCTCTCATACCCATGCATAACTTTTGTTCTACCGGCTTTGCAGTCACACCCTCCCATTCCTCACCATCGCCCACAGACAGCAAAGCTAAACATCTGGGTTAAACTGGCAAAAAGAAACCAGAAAAGCCTTCTTGTGTGCTGGGAACTTTTACAGACTCTGAGGTTTCCTTCTGTTAGGTGAAGACACGCTCAGCTCAGTAATGAAACTGCTCTCCTAGAAGGAATTTGAGAGCAGGGTTGCAAAAAAGCTACAGCTTAGTACTCAGTTCTGGGCTAACTTCATTAATTAAAGAGAACATGGCATAGACAATGTCCTTGGAGTGTGCTTCATGTTGTTACTATAGCAGAACGAACACACCACAGGCTCGCTTTTACCCATCCTTTAACTCACTGTCCTTGATCAAAGCCTATGTATACTGCCTATCGTGTTCAGAGCGGTTAAGGCATATAATTTAAATTGTAAACCTCAATATTTAAATAGAACTGCATATGTGATCTTTGTCACCTCATTTTCATGAATGGAAAAGAATATTCTGACACCAAAATTACATACTTAATTCTGCCTCACCTTCTTCACTGACCTCCATCCCACACTGCCTTGGGTTTATTTCCTCATCCATCAACGGGTCAAAGTAATTTCTGCTGTATTCATTTCCTGTGGAAAGCACATGAAGTAAGGGTCAGCGATTATTAGAAGCACATGAACCAAAATGTTAATTTTGAAATCGACACCAGCAAGCAAAGGGGCATTTTTTGCTACTTTATAAGCTTAATTTTTTTAACAAGTCCTCTAAGCCTACTAGTACTGCAATTATCATCTTGTGAAAGGTCAGAAAAGGTAATTCTGGAAACAAGTGCACTTTATGTTACTTTTGCTCAGGAACTAATGAGAAAAATTCTCAAATTTAGATGATGGAAAGATAAAAAAAATTTAAAAAATCCAGCATCCCCAACATACACCAAATTATTCTTGAAACACGTCGTACAAGTGAATTACCCATGCTGCAGAGGAATTTGTGTTTCACAGCTGACCTCTCCAATTTCAACAGTTTTAAATTTCACCACTGAGGTTTCAACGTCTGGTGCATCTTTAATACTGTATTCAACCAGAAAAGTGTTTAATTACAGAGGAGATACTAGAATACTGCCTCATTAATCTGAACAGCAATTATTTTCAGTTGGGCTAGGTAACTAATCCAAGATTTTGATGGGATAAAACTACTCACTTTAGCACTTTCCATTTCAACAGCTAGCTTTATCTGCTCTTTAGAAACTAATCAAGTTCACCAAAAAAAAGTCATTTGTTAGACTTATCGAGCAATGATCAAGCTGCCTAGAGGAACTCCTAGTAAAAGCCAGAAGATTCTTCTCTACACAAGAGGAGGTGGCCTTTTTCCTCAAAATGTCCTTCCTTCAGCAAAAGTGCTACACTTTATTAAAACCATCCTCACATTCACTGGGTTTGCCAGCAGAGTAAATAATTACTAAACAGAGAAAAAGTAAAATAATTAAATCTATAACAAACTTTAAAATTGCTTGAATACACATAGATCTATATCCTGGAAAATACATAAGAGCTAAATATACGAGGGGGTTAATTTATCCAGGATACACTATAGCAGTCTACAGTGTATTTGTTTTAGGATCAAAAATAATCCAAGCAGCAGCTCCTTTTCAGAGACTAAATGAAACTTTGATATGAAACTAGGTTTAATTTATATTTCTGGACTGGCACATTTTGACTGTCAGTCTCTGTTCCTTCAATGTAGTAAGTACAAGAACTGAAAATTTGCTTTACCTTGAGGTCTCAATAAAGAAAAAATAAATGAGTTTCATTTTTGTTACTTTATCTGTCAACAACTACTAGGCTGGTATGAATCTTGGCAGTATGTAATCAAAGTCTTATGTACTGCAATAACAGAGCCATTCTACCTTATTCACTGTAATTGTTTTTCTCTAGCACAAAGCACCGTGATGTTATATGAACACCCCTTCACATGTAGGTAAAATAATTCACCCATGTGCTAAAAAAGAAAATGATGATGCATTTCTTTATTCAATTACTTCATAGCTGTAAATGTAAATTGCTGGAAAGTATGTTGCAACTGTACAAGCAATAGTCAGCTGGCGTATAGGTTTTTTGCAGTCTTAATATCACAACAGCTTTTATTGAATGTTAACACCCCGTGTTCTTTATCCTGTGGGTCTGGTGTGAAACTCTGAGGACAATTGGAAAACTCTTCTGGACAGAATAATTGGCATTTAGGAGGAAGTGTCATGTTATATTTGAGTCTGAGAGGCATGGAAACCATTATTCAAAAAAGAGATGTATTGACAAATACCATTAAACAGCTTGCTCTTTTGTCCTCTCCAAAAAAAGAAAAACCTCAACCCTTCTTTGAGGAGTAAGAGACAATTTGTCCAGGGTTTTGGCTCTGTTAGAACCACGCACAACTAGAGCCAGAAGGTTATGCAGAAGTAAAAAGAAGAACCACGTTTGATTTCTCCTGAGCAAGGCACACACTTTAAAACCCGTGTAGTTAGAACGAGTGGTAAATGCCAGAACCACCTCCTTACGGTGATTTTGTAGACAACAAGCCATTTCAAACTGCAGGACTCCACAGAAGACTTTCAGTGAGGCCTTCTGACGACTCAAAATCACTGCAAACCTCAGATCACTGCTCGAGGGGTGGCTGGGTGTGGGGAGGATTTGGGGTCTTTTTCCCCCCCCTCAGCTCAACACACACCTTGAGAACTGGTGTGACCAGGAGGGTCTGGGCCAGTCCTCAGATTTACTGGGGGCAGGGGGAGTTTTTTTAGCTTGAAAATACAAAATTATCAATTTTAGTCAACATAACATACTGCCCAAGGCATTTTGCTAATAACATTTTGTGAGCATGTGAATGGATTACTAATCATTTCGCATTTGCTTTTGGAAATATTTGAAAGTGTATAACATGTAAATTAACAGTCCACTAAGGAATTCACATTGCTCTGCTTCGTGGTATAAACACAGTAAATGTTAATACAGAGCTTGCTTGCAGGTATTTTGAACAGCAGTGTATAGCTTGGTGCTTTCAGTCAGCAAGTTACTTTGAATACCTGCTCCTACAAAGACTTGGCCAACTTTAGAAACTTAGGTCTTTGCTTTGATCCAGAGGTTTGATCAAACCCATTAACTCAATTTGAAACCCCATTCAAACCTCAAAATTGCATTACTTCATGTGGAAGACAGAATGGATAATTCAGGAAATCAGAATTGAAGTGCAAAACCACAGATTATCTAAAAAGTCAAACAAAAATGGAAAGAAGGGTGTTGGCACAACAGTGACCAGGTGGGAATTTATACAGTTTAATTAAAGCAAGAGAAGTTGCTAATAAAATTAGCATAATCCTTGGATGCAGCCCATGGGACTGCACACGTATTACTAGGACCAGACGAAACTCTAAGATGGCTTTTAAATTGTCTGTAGTCAATTATACGGTCTATGTCCTGAGAATACCACAGAAATGGCACGAACAAGCTGCGTTTCTACATCTTCTGCTCCACAAAGAGATCAGGTAGCCCATATCAATATCACCTCAAGGGCAGAGCCTGGAATTTGGATAACAGGCAATTTTATTACATTCATATTGTACTACTGATCTAGGTTTTTAGTTAATGAAAGAACAGACAAAACTCTGTTGGATTTAAGTGCCTCCTAAACAGCGTAAAAGTGAAGGAATTATTAATAACCAGGTGACTGATTACTTAGAATTTGAATAAGCATCTACTGATGCTTGTTTTCAGAGTGATGCTGGGTCTTGGGGATAAAAGCAGAAATTTTGGCATGAGCCAGTTTTCATTAGAAGACAGAATTACAGATCATGGCCAAGGAAACTGGACTTACTAAGTAACAGCTCTCCATTTTCAGGCAGTGGGGTCAACACATGTCTCTACCAATGACTTGGTAGACACTACTGGGCAAATCATAAAAGCCTTTTGCATAAGATAGAATAAGACAGAGGCATCTTGGAAAGATGAAATTCCAGTCTGAGACGGCATTTTGACCCAAAGTGCTTTTGAAACATAGTGGGGAATGGAAAAGAGTAGTCCTCCTTTCCACACAGCTGTCTCAAAGCATCGATATCAGCAGCAATTCCTGTTAGTAAACATCATGGTAAATATTCACTGTCTCCATTCGACAGAATTGAACTTATTTCCCTAGGGATACTTTTCATTTTACTTTGCAGATACAGCCCCGTGGGCAGCCCGAACATAAGGTTCCATGCTAGCGTATTTCCCAGTTTCTTTATGAGAAAAGAGTACGGAACGGAACGAGCCAAAGCAGCAGCCTGGGGTCAGACCTGAATCCCCTCTAAGAGAGGTGCCCACCTCCACTGGGCCAGCAAGGACTAAGACTTGAGATCAGGAGGAAGGGGAGAGAAGGATCCCGCTTACTGTACTTCCAACGGCTTCACTGCTTCACCCTTCCTCGAGGCGTGGCAGGTCTTGGAACCAGCCCTTTTGCTCTGTATCATTCAGCACCTACATCGACAGAGCTTGGGACCCACAAGTTGCTTTTTTGTGGATACAGGTCTTTGCTTCTAATCTGCACCTTGTAAAAAAAATAATCTATAAAGAATTATAAAGAAAATAATTCTAAATGTTTAAAGCATAAGAGTGGAGAAAGAAGCTATCCTCTTAAAAAAAAAATCTCACGGAACGCAGAAATGAGGAAAAAGAAAAATCATCGCTAAAACTGCATGAACAGTGATAACCCTTGGGCAGTCAAAGACTGACGGGACTCCCAGTGAATATATAGGTGCTTAACTGATCGAAATAATGATTTAAAACCAGAAAACACATCAAGAAAGTTTGAAACTTTTACAAGGAAACATTTTGAGGTTTTATTCCAGAATTCTGTGTAGCTAGGATTTACTCACATCTAAATGTCATGAAGATGTTAAAAATAAAATTTCAGTTTTGAAGAACATAGTGAACTGATATGTAATCCATAAAACAACGTTAGCTCTCCCTTCTCATTTTGGCAAGAAAAGAAAACAAAGAATTATTATAAATTAACTGGAAGTTATACTTTTAGTTTGGATTTTTAATTATCATTACTGAACCATGATCTTTGTTACATTTACCTCAGCTCATAAGCGGTACAAATATCTTTAATTAAATTTATATAGGTTGATCTAGGTTACATATAGAAGCTGAAAGAAACCTTAAGACACATCATTACTATTTTAGATTTACATCTAACATTACCATCTATGTCATAAATATAAATAAATATTAACTTTATTATTTTAGACACAGATCTAAAAGAAGATTTCCTGGGAAGCACAGAGTTATTCCAGATTATCACTAAATAGAGAGGGGAGAGTGTTTTACATAGAGCTTCACGATTTCATGAGGACCAAGCAGAATTCAATGAAAAATTGCATGTAAATGGCATCCCCAACCTGAGGAGCATGAAGCAAGTGGCTGGACAGTAGGTTATATCTGAAAACACAGCTTGGTTAAATACTACCATCATCGTGTGAGTTCTCCGTTTTTAAAAAGTTTTAAAGGTATCATATGTCACTTTCCTTATCCTCAGCAGAGACCATAGGTAACGGGTAAACCACATAACTGTGCCTTATTATGTTTATGTTGTAAGCCTTGAATAAACTCGCTTGTCAGCTTTGACAGGACGCTGGCAAAGGGGCCGTTCGTGACCTTGAGCAGCGCCGACCATGCTGCGCCTTCACCCATGCTTGGGAAACGCCACACTGCATCACGGCACCCACTTTTCTGTCCCCCCACTACTACAGTCCTGGAAGACTTACCACATTTGCTGCTTTTGCTGCTGTTAAAGCAAAGGTATAGGGTAGGATTTTTTTTTTTTTTTTTTCCTGCAGGCAACAGAGGGCACTGTGCCAAGGGACGCCAGTGAGAGACCTGCTGCTTTTCCTGGAAAAACGCTGGTGGTTGAAGGCGTGAGAAAAAGATTTACTGATGATGATGGAGTTCATTTAGGAACAGTATTAGATAATGTGACATATGTCAATAGGGAAAATGGATTCTGAGTGCTCCCAGGCTGGCAGGCTCGGCTGCTCCCACACTATTCCAGCGAGGGAACTTGCCAGATTCTGAGAGTCCACAGCGCTATTATGAAGTAAACAATTTGCAAGTGTAATAAATTAGCCTTAAAAATACATATTCAGTCACCTTCTGAAAAAGTATTTCCCAATTATAAAATGCATCCATTCTTCACAATTCTTCTCCCCCTACCTTTCACAAATTCAATTTTAGCACATCACTTAGATGAGTGGTGCAGTATCCCTGTTGTTGAAATTGCATGCAATGGATCACGTTTTGCACACTACATTACACCTTGTCCCGTTCTGCTGATTTCAATTGGATTACACATTGTGTAATTCAACGCAAAATTACTTCCAATGACAACCCTTTTATTCCTATGCATACATGGTGATCCATCATGCCCTGCATACCGGGTTTGGCATTTCCATTTCAAGTCCCTGTTGGAATCAGAAAGCATGGAACCACATACACAGAACTTGAATTATTAGATATAAACTTTGCCGTTGTTTAAGAAAAAGAGGGTACAGTTTTGATTCATATTTCTGGTCTCATCCTTTATGCAAATCATTTTTTCCAACACAGCCAGTGTCACAAGCTCTCATTTCCTTCACATGCAGCACAAATGTGAGTTTCCAGCAGATGCCTGTATTTTCATCTATGTTTATTGTCTCTCCAGTGGGTACCTACCACCCCTCTGGAATTAAATTAGACCCTGCTCAAAAAGCTTCAGCCTCCAGTTCCCTGTAAACAGACTAAACTCAACGCATTTGCTTATGTTTTTATCAAGTTGATATCCCACACAGCTCCTTCACCCTTTTCTGTCTGTGTATACCCCAATCAAGGTCCTCGCCCAGTTACACTCCTGAGCAAGAAAGGACTTACAATAACATCCCTACCACATCTGAACTACCTTCAGCACTAACCGTTCCTTAGCAAAAGCTTCTCTCTACTTTAGCTTTCGATAAGGAGCAGAACTGTTCTATTTTATAGTGAGATTTTTCCCATAGGACACACACAGCACTGTATTAGATATCTTCAACCTAGGTCTGCAGCTAGGAGTTGGTGCAGCAGAGCACCATGCAGAGACACTGATTTGCTCCCAGAAGCAGTACAGACATGTTAAAGCCATGCTGTACCTGGGATAATTAGAAGAACAGTTTCTGGTCTTCGATTGAAAAAGCTTTTTTTCCCTCCTTTTTTCTTTTTTTTTCTTCCTCCCCCTCCCCAGTGTTGTTAATCTCTGTGGGCAGATTTATTGGAGCATGATATGAGATGTTAACAGCGCCTGTTGCAGATAAAATGATAGAATTAATTAGAGCTTTTGATTTTAGGAGATAATCTAGTTCTGAAAAAAGATTTATATATTGGGGATGATAGAGGGGGAAAATGAATGCTTTGTGTCATCTGGAGACAATTTTAACTTGAATCATCAACATTTAGGGTCAGATTGCCTCTAGCCTTTGTACAAGTGAGCAGGACACAGGAGAACACAATTAGCCTTTCTTTCATCTTCCATCAAAAGCCACGGAGCATCACAGTCTCCGAAGGTGCTTATGCAATCACCAGGTGCAAGGCAGACCATGTAGTGGGAGGATGCTCAAAAAGCCCCGTACCTGTATTCTGCGGCTTGCATGCGTGGTTGGCACCCCAGAAAGATCAGTCTAATTTGTTCTGACATATATTCCCTCTATATGGTTGGGCTGGAAGTTTTACCTATCTTGTAGAAATGTGCACAGTGCCATTGCACAAGGCTCTTCTCAGGAGTAGCTGGACCAAACCTGTGTAACACTGTGGCTGTGGTGAGCACAGCAGCTGAGGACAAAAATGTATCAGATGCTAAAAATAGAAACTTTTGCTTTACAGGCCTGTGATAAAATGTTAAATACAGTAGTCCTGAGTTAAGGGGTTGCTTATGACGTACCTCACCCATGAAGTTGAGCAGCTGCCCTCCTATTCTGCCGTCAGCCAAAGATGGCATATTCCGGAGGTTTGGTGCTTCCATCACAACAGTTTGTTGGAAGCCCTTTGCTGGGCAGAGACTTTCCCAAGCCAGCCTGAACATTAGGGCACTCTACAAAGTGTTTTGGGTTTAAACGCCTCTGGAGAAAAGAGAAAAACCAATACCAGCTCACCTTGAGATCAAGTACCTGGCAACTGAGGAACAGGAGGACGTAGCTTCCTGACATTCCAGGTTTGGGTGACCTAACCCCAAATATTTTTCCCAAGGAAATTTGCCTATTAGACCTGCCACATTGGGACGGCCAACATGAAAATTTCTGGCAAATTCAATATTTGCTGAGGGATAGAAAGGCAGAAGAATTGGTTGAATTTAGTCGTGAGGAAAGCCTAAGTGCTTTCAGAAACAAATAAATTGCACAGTTTGGCAAAGATAAGGCTGCTGCTAGACAACCTTAATTTCACAAGCAATATATGAAAGAAATGAAGGTGATAGGAGCAATCAGCAAAGAGTCAGCATAGAATCAAGAAGAGGAAATAGGGTAGAAGCCAATGCAACCAATTAGCTGGCTGAAAATCAGGAGATTAATCTGTGTAAATAGTCAGCCAGTTCCCCTGGGTCACTATAACATTTAACAGCAGTACCATGTCTTCACCATATAGGAGTGATGATGGAAAGCATACAGCAGAATGAGTTACTCAGTGGCTTATTCCTGAACAACAGTCTACTGATGATGATGATGATAAAAATTGGAATTTTGTCCATCATGGGAAATAGGACAGTGCGAGACATGGAGCAGCCTAACAAACAGAGCAATGGATTAGGGACAAGAGGTTTTATTTCAATTTCCATCACAGGCCTGCAGGGTGACTGCAGATATGGCCTCATGCCCTGCCCCAATTTCCTCACCAGCAAAGGATGTGGGAGCCTTGCACTTTGAGTCACGAGAAGAGTCCCCACCAATCTGGTTTGAAAAGCGAAAAAGTCTTGGAAAAAACCACTGGAAAGATTTGATCAGTTTCTTGAAAACAAGAATCAGTTCACAACCTCCCCTTTTCAGGAGATATTCTGTTATCAGAGGAGAGGGGATTGGAAAAGTCAATACAGCACAACCATACCTGTGAATGAAGCTGGGGGAAAATGCAGGCACGTTGCAATACCACATACCTCTGCACTGGCTATTTAATTTATACACCTCCAAGCGACGTGTGTTCTGCAGAGCAGCCTCCTGTGCAGACATATCCAAATTCTAGGAATGGGGTTTAAGGCT